>NC_053026.1:640382987-640645685 GCF_003073215.2 Triticum urartu
GAATTCTTTTTACTTCTCAGTCTCCTCATCGCTCTGGTAAGGCATCCTGACGTAGAGTTTTGACTCTTCTCTTCTCAAATTTCACAAAAAAAAAATTTTAGGATCACGCGAGTATCTTGGAATTGTTCCGATGGCTTATGATGAGAACATTGTCTTGGTGCCTCCTGTCAGGGGTTTAGTGGAAGTGTCCCGGGGAGTTGAGCTCTGAGGTGTTGCATCATAATTTTATCGTTGCAATTCTGGAATACTTGGGATATGTTCGCCGACATCGAAAATCTCTTTTATGCCGTTCGTTGGTGAGATAACCTTGATGCCACCCAGTACTGGGGCGGGAGTTCGGGAGTATCACCATAACTTGTATAACGGATGCTTTTCGAAGGTTGAGGTAGATGGTTTCCGAAGTTTTCTTGGTTATGTGTTGAAGGATGGATATAGCTGGATGTAGGATTTGCTAGTTTGGGTGAGATATTATGCTTCCCCTGTATCCCCAACACCTGATTGCATAACCGGAAAGGTTCGGGAGTTTCATAGGTGGGAATTCTAGTAGCTCTAGTTCTTCTTCCACGAATATTGGTTTGAGATTGGGATTTCTTACCGATTATTCATTCTCGGGCCGTATCTTGTTGTTTTACTTCTTCTACCTAATTCTACGTGGCTTCACAATTTATGGATATGTGACCATTTGAAGAGGAATGCATTCGTTTATTTTGTTCGGATGTGAAGACTATATGTTGCAATTTTCATTCCATTGGTTTCAGCTTCATTTATCTGTCTATGTGCTAACGGTGGTCAACCTCTTCAGGATGGCTCCCGCTAAGAGCACCAGTCAGAACCAGAATCAAGATCCGCCACCACCTCCACCTCCTCCGGAGGCATGGCAAGCTGTGATGGCCGCAACCAATGCAAACACACAGCTGATCATGCAAATTCTCCAAGAGTGCAATCAAGGCAGTCAAGGGAATCAAGGCAGCAAGCAGAGTCACTTTGCTACACTCAACCAGTTCCTTGCTAACAGGCCAAAGACTTTCAGCAATTGTGTTGAGGCAACCGATGCTGACGATTGGCTTGTGGATCTGTGTAAGCATTTCGAGTGCAGTAACGTCAGGCTTGAGGACTTTGTCAAGTTCGCTTCCTTCCAACTCAAAGATCAAGCTGCAGAATGGTTCCAGCAGTAAAAGGATTCCAGAGGTGGGCGTGTTATCACTTGGGATGATTTCCGTCGAGATTTCCGAGCTCATCATATTCCCCAGAGCGTGGTTGAAAGCAAGCGTGAGGAATTCCGCAATCTGAAGCAAGGCTCTTTGTCTGTCTATGACTACAACAAGTTGTTCCAGAAGCTCGCCCGCTTTGCCAAGCAGGACGTCCCTGATGAGAAGAGCATGATATATCAGTTCAGGGGTGGTCTCAGAGAAGATATTCAGCTCGCTCTTGTTCTCTTTGAGCCCTTGAGGTACGATGAGTTCTACAACATGGCACTGAAGCAAGAGGCTGCTCAGTTGAGGTGTGATGCTTCCAAGAAGCGAGTCAGAGATGTTACTCCTTCTTCCTCTACTCAAGTGGCCAAGCAGCAGAAGTTTTGGCTTCCTCCTCCTCCGTTCCGTCAGCCGTATCAGCAAAAGAGTAAAGGTGGCAGTGGTTCTTCCCACCCACCCAACCCTGGCTTTCAGAACAAGACTTCGTCTCAACCTCTAAGATCGAGTGCTCCGTATCACCGTCCGCTTTCAGAGGTCACATGCAACAAGTGCCAACAGAAGGGTCACTATGCCAACAAGTGTCTCAACCAGAGGCGTCTTCCTCCTCCTCCTCCTCCTGTCAGATCGGCAAGTACAGCTATGGTCAAGCATACCCCAAGCATGCCAAGGTCAATATGATGAATGCAGCTCAGGCAGAGGACTCGTCAGATGTGATCATGGGTAACCTTCCTGTTAATGATATTCCTGCAAAAGTTCTTTTTGACACGGGTGCATCCCATTGTTTCATCTCGAGACCTTTTGCATCTAAGCATGATTTTGTTACTCAAGTGTTGCCGAAGCCGTTGGCTATCGTCTCTCCGGCCCGTCAAATGACATCTCGAGTATGCGTTCCGGATGTTACTATCACTTTGGGTGACTATAAGTTCTTGTCCTCTCCAAATGTTCTTGGTGACTCGGATATTGATCTTATTCTCGGAATGGATTGGCTTTCTAAGCACAAGGCTCAGCTTGATTGTGCAGCCAGGCAGATTCAATTGACTCATTCGTCTGAGGATGTAATTGTCTTTGCCGCTCGGGATAATACTATCCGTCTGTTTTCTCTCAATGAGAAGGGTGAATTGGATGCTATCGCTCAAATTCCAGTCGTTTGCGAATATCAAGACGTCTTTCCAGAAGAGCTCCCAGGAATGCCTCCGCACCGGCCAGTTGAATTCGTTATTGATCTTGAGCCTGGCACGAAACCTGTGTGCAAACGTCCTTACAAGCTCGGACCTGAAGAGTTGAAGGAGCTGAAGAAGCAACTCGATGAGCAAGAAAGAATGGGTCTCATCCGGCCTAGTTCTTCTCCATGGGGTTGTGGTGTTCTTTTTGTGAAAAAGAAGGATGGAACGGACCGACTTTGTGTTGATTACCGTCCAGTGAACAAGAAGACCATCAAGAACAAATACCCACTTCCCAACATCAATGAGCTGTTCGAACAACTCAAACGTGCTCAAGTATTCTCCAAGCTTGATCTCCGTATGGGCTATCATCAGATTCGCATTCGTGAAGAAGATATTCCCAAGACAGCATTCAGAACAAGCTTTGGTTCATATGAATACACTGTCATGTCTTTTGGCCTCGCCAACGCTCCTCCAACGTTCTCTCGCATGATGAACTTCATCTTCAACGCCTACACCAATGACTTCGTTTTGGTCTATCTCGACGACATTCTGGTTTTCTCCAAGAACAAGGAAGATCATGCCAAGCACTTGCGTTTGGTTCTCGATAAGCTCAGGGAACATCAGTTCTACGCCAAGTTCTCCAAGTGTGAATTTTGGCTCGATGAGGTTCTTTATCTTGGTCATATCATCTCTGCCAAGGGCATTGCCGTGAATCCTGAGAAGGTGTCTGCAATTGTGAATTGGGAACCTCCTCAGAATGTAAAGCAACTCCGCAGTTTTCTCGGTCTCGCAAGCTATTGCCGAAGATTCGTTGAAAACTTTTCCAAGATCGCGAAGCCTCTCTCAAATCTTCTTCAGAAGCACATCAAGTACGTTTGGTCTCCGGAGTGTGATATTGCTTTCAACACTTTGAAAGAGAAATTGATCACTGCTCCAGTTCCGACTCCGCCTGATGAATCCAAGCCGTACGAGGTCTTTTGTGATGCCTCTCTCCAAGGTCTTGGCGCAGTATTGATGCAAGAGAAGAAAGTTGTTGCTTATACATCTCGCCAGTTGAAGCCTAATGAGAAAAACTACCCCACTCATGATCTCAAGTTGGCGGAAGTTGTGCATGCTCTTTTGACTTGGAGACATCTTCTATTGGGAAGAAAAGTGGACATTTTCACTGATCACAAGAGTCTCAAGTACATCTTCACTCAGCCTAATCTCAACATCAGGCAAACTTGATGGGTCGAAATGATTCAAGAGTATAATCTAAGTATTGAGTATACTCCAGGTAAGGACAATGTGATTGCTGACGCTTTGAGCAGAAAGGCTTACTGCAACAGTCTGATTCTCAAAGCCTTATCAACCCGAGCTTTGTGAAGCTTTCCGCAAACTTAATCTGCAAGTTGTTCCTCAAGGTTTCCTCGCCAACCTTCAAGTCTCTCCTACCTTGGAAGACCAGATTCGCCAAGCCCAGCTTCTTGATGCTATGGTGAAAAAGGTGAAGATTGGGATTGCTAAGAGTCAGTCCAAATACAAGTGCTACCACCTTGATGACAAGGACACTCTCTTCTTCGAGGATCGTATTGTTGTGCCCAAAGGTGAACTTTGTAAAGTGATCATGAACGAGGCTCACAATTCTCTCCTCTCCATCCACCCTGGGAGCACGAAGATGTATCAGGACCTTAAGCAAGCTTATTGGTGGACTCGAATGAAGCGCGAGATCGCTCAATTCATGAATGAATGTGATGTCTGCAGAAGAGTGAAGGCAGAACACCAAAGGCCAGCAGGTCTCCTCCAACCTCTTGCCATTCCAGAATGGAAGTTTGACCACATTGAAATGGACTTCGTGACTGGGTTTCCAAAGTCCAAGCGTGGCAATGATGCTATATTTGTTGTCATCGATAAACTCACCAAAGTGGCTCACTTTCTGCCTATCAAAGAGTCGATCACTGCAGCTCAATTGGCGGAACTCTATACCTCTCGTATTGTCTCTCTGCACGGTATTCCTCAAGTGATATCTTCAGACCGTGGCAGCATCTTTACCTCGAAGTTTTGGGATTCTTTTCAGAAGGCCATGGGCACTAACATCCGCTTCAGCACAGCTTTCCATCCTCAAACAAGCGGTCAAGTCGAGCGTGTCAACCAGATTCTTGAAGATATGCTCAGGGCTTGTGTGATCTCCTTCGGCATGAAGTGGGAGGATTGTCTTCCTTATGCTGAATTCTCCTACAACAATAGTTTTCAAGCAAGTTCGGGCAAGGCCCCATTTGAAATTCTGTATGGCAGGAAGTGTCGTACCCCTCTCAACTGGTCTGAAACCGGTGAACGTCAGCTTTTGGGTAATGACTTAATCACAGAAGCAGAAGAAATGTGCAAAGTCATTCGTGATAACCTCAAAGCAGCCCAATCCCGCCAGAAGAGCTACTATGATAGTAAGCACCGTGATTTGGCTTTCGAGATCGGAGATCATGTTTACCTCCACGTCTCTCCTATGAAAGGTACTCGTCGCTTCGTTATCAAAGGGAAGCTTGTCCCTAGATACGTGGGACCTTTCAAGATTGTCAGCAAGAGAGGCGACCTCGCCTATCAACTCGAGCTTCCTTCAAACTTTGCAAATGTTCATGACGTGTTCCATGTCACTCAGCTTCGAAAGTGCTTCAAGACTCCTGACCGCACCGTCAACTTCGAGGACATTGAGCTCCAAGAAGATCTCTCTTATCGTGAGCACCCAGTTGCTATTCTTGAAGAGACTGAACGCAAGACTCGCAACAAGTCAATCAAATTTCTCAAAGTCAAGTGGTCACACCATTCCGACCGTGAAGCTACCGGGAACGCGAGGATCACCTCCGTTCTGAGTACCCGGAGTTCTTTCAGTCCTAGATCTCAGGACGAGATCCTTTCGTAGTGGTGGAGTGTTGTAACACCCCGGATGTAACTTTCCCTATTTGTACTCCAACTCTTGCCGTTTCCGGCGTTAAGTTATATTTATTTCCTCGAGTTTGGGTTTCGTCTCCGTGTGTTGTTGTCGTTGTCATGCATCTCATATCATGTCATCATGTGCATTGCATTTGCATACGTGTTCGTCTCATGCATTCGAGCATTTTCCCCGTTGTCCGTTTTGCATTCCGGCGCTTCGTTCTCCTCCGGTGGTCATTTCTAGCTTTCTTTCGTGTGTGGGGATTAAACATTTCCGGATTGGACCGAGACTTGCCAAGCGGCCTTGGTTTACTACCGGTAGACCGCCTGTCAAGTTTCGTATCATTTGGACTTCGTTTGATACTCCAACGGTTAACCGAGGGACCGAAAAGGCCTCGTGTGTGTTGCAGCCCAACACCCCTCCAATTTGGCCCAAAACCCACCAAACTCTGCTCCATGTCCTAGAGCGTTTGATCACGATCGCGTGGCCGAAAACCGCACCTCATTTGGACTCTCCTAACTCCACTTATGCCTATGTACCACGTGGCAGCCGCCACCTCGCCGCCGCCGCGGGCCGGGGAGCCCGAAGCCGGCCCCCGCGGCCCGTCTTCTTCGCCCCGCCGCCCGGCTCCTCCCGCGAGCGCCCCGCCGCCTCCTTCCTCAACTCCGGCGGCCGGAGCACCCCGCCGCCCCGTCCATCAACTCCAGTGGCCGGAGCGCCCCGCCGCCCCGCCACTCGACTCCGATGGCCGGAGCTCCGCCGCCTCCCTCCATGGCGAGCGCCGCCCCCCGCGGCCACCCTCGCAGGTTGTTCCTCTAGTTTTTCACGCTCGCGCTTTGCCTCCTCTTCTCGCTCTCTTTTGCGAATAAGATAGCCACAATATATGCTAGTCGCTTGCTGCAGCTCCACATATATTTGCCTTACCCTTCCTATAAGCTTAAATAGTCTTGTTCGCGAGGGTGCGAGATTGCTGAGTCCCTGTGGCTCACAGATTCCTATTGCACCAGATGCAGGTCCAGGTGATTCCGCTCCAGGTGACGCGTACGAGCTGAAGTGGGAGTTCGACGAGGACTCTCAGCGTTACTATGTTTCTTTTCCCGACGATCAGTAATGGTGCCCAGTTGGGTGTGATTGGGACCGTGTCGCATGTTGGGTTCTCTTCTATTTTGGCGCCGTAGTCGGGCCATGAGTGTTTTGGATGATGTAATGTTATTTATGTTCTTGATTGACGTGGCGAGTGTAAGCCAACTATGTTCTCCCCTTTATTATTCATATTACATGGGATGTTGTGAAGATTGCCTAACTTGCTACATATGCCTTCAATGCGATTATGTCTCTAAGTCGTGCCTCGACACGTGGGAGCTATAGTCGCATCGAGGGTGTTATAGGTTTGCCCCCTCTCCTCTTGAGGACGCCTTGGGCCTTGGTGGGAGGCGCCCCATCTCACATAGGGGCTGGTCCCTTCCCACTATTGGCCCATGTAGGCCTCCGGGGCTGGTGGCCCCTCCCGGTGGACCCCCGGACCCCTCCGGTGGTCCTGGTACACTACCGGTGATGCCCGGAACACTTCCAGTGGCCAAAACCATACTTCCTATATATCAATCTTTACCTCCGGACCACTCCGGAACTCCTCGTGACGTCCGGGATCTCATCCGGGACTCCGAACAACATTCGGTAACCGCATACATACTTTCCCTATAACCCTAGCGTCATCGAACCTTAAGTGTGTAGACCCTACGGGTTCGAGAGTCATGCAGACATGGCCGAGACAACTCTCCGGTCAATAACCAATAGCTGGATCTGGATACCCATGTTGGCTCCCACATGTTCCACGATGATCTCATCGGATGAACCACGATGTCAAGGACTTAATCAATCCCGTATTCAATTCCCTTTGTCTAGCGGTATTATACTTGCCCGAGATTCGATCGTCGGTATCCCGATACCTTGTTCAATCTCGTTACCGGCAAGTCTATTTACTCGTTCCGTAACACATCATCTTGTGATCAACTCCTTGGTCACATTGTGCACATTATGATGATGTCCTACCGAGTGGGCCCAGAGATACCTCTCCGTTACACGGAGTGACAAATCCCAGTCTCGATTCGTGCCAACCCAACAGACACTTTCGGAGATACCTGTAGTGAACCTTTATAGCCACCCAGTTACGTTGTGACGTTTGGCACACCCAAAGCACTCCTACGGTATCCGGGAGTTGCACAATCTCATGGTCTAAGGAAATGATACTTGACATTAGAAAAGCTTTAGCAAACAAACTACACGATCTTTGTGCTAGGCTTAGGATTGGGTCTTGTCCATCACATCATTCTCCTAATGATGTGATCCCGTTATCAACGACATCCAATGTCCATGGTCAGGAAACCATAACCATCTATTGATCAACGAGCTAGTCAACTTGAGGCTTACTAGGGACATGGTGTTGCCTATGTATCCACACATGTATCCGAGTTTCCTATCAATACAATTCTAGCATGGATAATAAACGATTATCATGAACAAGGAAATATAATAATAACCAATTTATTATTGCCTCTAGGGCATATTTCCAACAGTCTCCCACTTGCACTAGAGTCAATAATCTAGTTCACATCGCCATGTGATTAAAACTCACAGGTCACATCGCCATGTGACCAACATCCAAAGAGTTTACTAGAGTCACTAATCTAGTTCACTTCACTATGTGATTAATACTCAATGAGTTCTAGGTTTGATCATGTTATGCTTGTGAGAGAGGTTGTAGTCAACGGGTCTTGCCATATTCAGATCCCTATGTATTTCGCAAAACTTTATATCATAGATGCTGCTACTACGTTCCACTTGGAGCTATTCCAAATTGTTGCTCCATTATACTTATTCGGTATCTCTACTCAGAGCTATCCGGATTGGTGTTAAGCTTGCATCGACGTAACTCTTTATGTCGAACTCTTTATCACCTCCATAACCGAGAAACATTTCCTTATTCCTCTAAGGATAATTTTGATCGCTATCTGGTGATCTACTCCTAGATCACCTTTGTACCCTCTTGCCAGACATGTGGCAAGGCACACATCAGGTGCGGTACTCAGCATGGCATACCGTATAGAGCCTATGACAAGAGCATAGGGGACGACCTTCGTCCTTCCTCTTTCTTTTGCCGTGGTCAATCTTTGAGTCTTACTCAACTTCATACCTTACAACTCAGGTGAGAACCCCTTCTTTGACTGATCTATTTTGAACTCTTTCAAAAACATGTCAAGGTGTGTGTTCTTTGAAAGTATCATTAGGCGTCTTGATCTATTTCTATAGATCTTGATGCCCAATATGTAAGCAGCTTTATCCAGGTCTTCCTTTGAAAATCACTCTTCAAACAACCGTTTATGCTTTCAAGAAATTCTACATTATTTCAGATCAACAATATGTCATCCACATATACTTATCAGAAATATTGTAGTGCTCCCACTCACTTTCTTGTAAATACAATTTTCTAGCAAACATTGTATAAACCTAAAAGCTTTGATCACTCCATCAAAACATATATTCTGATTCCGAGATGCTTGCTCTAGTCCATAGAAGGATTGCTGGAGCCAGCATACCTTTTAGCATCCTTAGGATCGACAAAACCTTTTATTGTATCACATACAACTTTTCTTACAAAAACTGGTAAGAAAACTTGTTTTGACATCCATATGTAAGATTTCATAATCGAAAAATACAGCTAATGCTAACATGATTCCGACGGACTTAAGCATCTCTACGGGTGAGAAATTCTCATCGTAGTCAACTCCTTGAACTTGTGAAAAGATTCTTTCCCACAAGTCGAGCTTCATAGACGGTAACATTACCGCCCACGTCTGTCTTCGTCTTAAAGATCCATTTATCTCAATGGCTTGCCGATCAACGGGCAAGTCCACAGAAGTCCATACTTTGTTCTGATATATGGATCCTATCTCGGATTTCATGGCTTCTAACCATTTGTCGGAATACGGGCCCACCATCGCTTCTCCATAGCTCGTAGGTTCACTGTTGTCTAACAACATGATATCTAAGACAGGATTACCGTACCACTCAGGAGTAGTACATATCCTTGTCGACCTACGAGGTTCGATAGCAACTTGATCCGAAGCTTCATGATCACTTCCTATTCAACAGACGTAGGCGCCACAGAAAACATCTTTCTGTGTTGCATCGCTCTCTGGTTGAAGTAAAGGTTCGACAACCTCACCAAGTTCTATCTTCCTCCCACTCAATTCTTTCGAGAGAAACTCCTTCTCGAGAAAGGACTCATTCTTAGCGACAAACAATTTGCCCTCAGATCTGAGATAGGAGGTATACCCAACTGTCATCTTTGGGTATCCTATGAAGATGTGTTTGTCCGCTTTGGGTTCGAGCTTCTTCGGCTGAAGCCTTAAGCATCGCAGCCCCAAACATTAAGAAACGACAACTTTGGTTTCTTGCCAAACCAATGTTCATACGACGTCGTCTCAACGGACTTAGATGGTGTCCTATCTAAAGTGAATGCAGTTGTCTCTAACGCATAACCTCAAAATGAAAATGGTAGATCGGCAAGAGACATCATAGATCACACCATATCTCATAGGGTTCGATTACGATGTTCGGACACACCATTACCTTGTGGTGTTCCAGGTGGCTTCAGCTGTGAAACAATTCCATAATGTCTTAAGTAATTGCCAAACTCATAACTCAGAAAATCCCCTTTTGATCAGATCGTAGGAAGATGATCTTATTGTTATGATGATTCTTAACTTCACTCTGGAATCGCTTGAACTTTTCAAACGTTTCAGACATGTGCTTCATTAAGTAGATATACCTATATCTACCCAAATCGTCAGTGAAGATGAGAAAACAATGATATCCACCGCACGCTTCAATTCTCATTGGATCACACGCATTAGCATGCATGATTTCCAGCAAGTCATTTGCCCGTTTCATTGTACCTGAAAACGGGGTCTTAGTCATCCTGCCCATGAGGCATGGCTCGCATGTGTCAAGTGATTCAAAATCAAGTGACTCCAAACATCCATCGACATGGAGTCTCTTCATGCATCTTATGCCAATATGACCTAAGCGGCAGTGCCACGAGAAAGTGGTACTATCATTATTAACTCTACATCTTTTGGCGTGAACATGTGTATTACCACGACCGAGATTCAATGAACCATTCACATAGGGTGCATAACCATGAAAGGTACCATTCATGTAAACAGAATAACCATTTTTCTCTAACTTAAATGAATGACCGTATTGCAATGAACATGATCTAATCATATTCATGCTCAACGTAGACACCTGATAACATTTATCTAGGTTCAATACTAATCCCGAAGGCAGATGGAGCGTGCGATGGTGATCTCATCAACTTTGGAAACACTTCCAACACACATCGTCACCACGCCCTTAGCCACTCTCCGTTTAGTCCGTAGCTTTTGCTTCAAGTCACCAGTAATAGCAACTGAACCGGTATCCAATACCCAGGTGCTACCAGGAGTACTAGCGAGGTACACATTAATAACACGTATATACTTTGTTGAAGTTGCCAGCCTTCTTATCTACCATGCATTTGGGGTAATTCCGCTACCAGTGACCGTTCCCCTTACAATAGAAGCACTTAGTCTCGGGTTTGCGTTCAACCTTGGGTTCCTTCACTGGAGCGGCAACTGGTTTTCCATCCATGAAGTTTCCCTTCTAGCCCTTGCCCTTCTTGAAACCAGTGGTCTTGTTAAACCATCAACACTTGATGCTCCTTCTTTGATTTCTACCTTTTGCGGTCTTAAGCACCGCGAACAGCTCCGGGATCAACTCCATCCCTTGCATGTCATAGTTCATCACAAAGATCTAGTAGCTTAGTGATAGTGGCTAGAGAACTCTATCAATCACTATCTTATCTGCAAGTTTAACTCCCACTTTATTTAAGTGATTGTAGCATCCAGACATTCTGAGCACATGCTCACTAGTTGAGCTATTCTCCTCCATCTTGTTGGCTAAAGAACTTGTCAGAGGTCTCATACCTCTCAACACGGGCATGAGCCTGAAATCCCAATTTCAGCTCTTGGAACATCTCATATGTTCTATGGCGTTTAAAACGTCATTGGAATCCCGATTCTAAGCCGTAAAGTATGGTGCACTAAACTATCAAGTAGTCATCAGGACGTGTCTGTCAGGTGTTCACAACATCCACAGACGACGTTGTAGGGGTTTGCACATCGAGCGGTGCGTCAAAGACGTAAGCCTTCTGTGTAGCAGTGAGGACACTCCTTGGACTACGGACCTAGTCCGCATCATTGCTTACAATATCTTTCAACTTAATCTTTCTCTAGGAACGTATTGAAACAAGGAGCTACAACGTGAGCTATTTATCTACAACATATTTGCAAAGACAATTTAGACTATGTTCCTGATAATTGAGTTCATCTAATCAAATTATTTAATGAACTCCCACTCAGATAGACATCCCTCTAGTCATCTAAGTGAAACATGATCCAAGTCAACTAGACCGTGTCCGATCATCACGTGAGACGGACTAGTCAACATCGGTGAACATCTTCATGTTGATCGTATCTTCTATACGACTCATGCTCGACCTTTCGGTCTTCCGTGTTCCGAGGCCATGTCTGTACATGCTAGGCTCGTCAAGTCAACCTAAGTGTTTTTGTTGTGTAAATCTGGCTTACACCCGTTGTATTCGAATGTTAGAATCTATCACACCCGATCATCACGTGGTTCTTCGAAACAACGAACCTTCGCAATGGTGCACAGTTAGGGGGAACACCTTTCTTGAAATTTTAGTGAGGGATCATCTTATTTAAGCTACCGTCGTTCTAAGCAAATAAGATGTAAAACATGATAAACATCACATGCAATCAAATAGTGACATGATATGGCCAATATCATTTTGCTCCTTTTGATCTCCATCTTCGGGGCTCCATGATCATCGTTGTCACCGGCATGACACCATGATCTCCATCATCGTGTCTTCTTGAAGTTGTCTCGTCATCTATTACTTCTACTACTATGGCTAACGCTTTAGCAATAAAGTAAAGTAATTACATGACATTTATGTTGACACGCAGGTCATAAATAAATTAAGACAACTCCTATGGCTCCTGCCGGTTGTCATGCTCATCGACATGCAAGTCGTGATTCCTATTACAAGAACATGATCAATCTCATACATCAGATATATCATTCATCACATCCTTTTGGCCATATCACATCACAAGGCATATGCTGCAAAAATAAGTTAGACGTCCTCTAATTGTTGTTGCAAGTTTTTACGTGGCTGCTATAGGTTTCTAGCAAGAACGTTTCTTACCTACGCGAAAACCACAACGTGATATGCCAATTTCTATTTACCCTTCATAAGGACCCTTTTCATCAAATCCGATCCGATTAAAGTGGGAGAGACAGACACCCGCTAGCCACCTTATGCAACTAGTGCATGTCAGTCGGTGGAACCAGTCTCACGTAAGTGTACGTGTAAGGTCGGTCCGGGCCTCTTCATCCCACGATGCCGCCGAATCAAGATAAGACTAGTAACGGCAAGTAAATTGAAAATATCGACACCCACAACTGCTTTGTGTTCTACTCGTGCATAGAAACTACGCATAGACCTAGCTCATGATGCCACTGTTGGGGATCGTAGCAGAAATTTAAAATTTTCTACGCATCACCAAGATCAATCTATGGAGTAATCTAGCAACGAGGGGAAGGTGAGTGCATCTACATACCCTTGTAGATCGCTAAGCGGAAGCGTTCAAGTGTACGGGGTTGATGGAGTCGTACTCGTCGTGATCGAAATCACCGATGATCCTAGTGCCGAACGGATGGCACCTCCGCGTTCAACACACGTACAGCCCGGTGACGTCTCCTACACCTTGATCCAGCAAGGGGAGAAGGAGAGGTTGGGGAAGACTCCATCCAGCAGCAGCACGACGGCGTGGTGGTGGTGGAGGAGCGTGGGACTCCAGCAGGGCTTCGACAAGCACTACGAGAGACGAGGAGGGAGAGGGGTAGGGCTGCGCCAACAGGGAGATTGAATCGCGCGTTGGGCTGCCCCTTTGCTCAAGTATATATAGGGGGAGGGGAGGGGCTGCGCCCCCACCTAGGGTTCCCTCCCTAGGGGTGGCGGCAGCCCCCAGATCCCATCTAGGAGGCGGCCAAGGGGGAGAGAGAGGGGGGCGCACCTAGGGTGGGCCTTAGGGCCCATCTGCGCCTAGGGTTTGCCCCCTCTCCTCTTGAGGACGCCTTGGGCCTTGGTGGGAGGCGCCCCAGCCCACATAGGGGCTGGTCCCTTCCCACTATTGGCCCATGTAGGCCTCCGGGGCTGGTGGCCCCTCCCGGTGGACCCCCGGACCCCTCCGGTGGTCCCGGTACACTACCGGTGATGCCCGGAACACTTCCGGTGGCCAAAACCATACTTCCTATATATCAATCTTTACCTCCGGACCACTCCGGAACTCCTCGTGACATCCGGGATCTCATCCGGGACTCCGAACAACATTCGGTAACTGCATACATAGTTTCCCTATAACCCTAGCATCATCGAACCTTAAGTGTGTAGACCCTACGGGTTCGGGAGTCATGCAGACATGGCCGAGACAACTCTCCGGTCAATAACCAACAGCGGGATCTGGATACCCATGTTGGCTCCCACATGTTCCACGATGATCTCATCGGTTGAACCACGATGTCAAGGACTTAATCAATCCCGTATTCAATTCCCTTTGTCTAGCGGTATTATACTTGCCCGAGATTCGATCGTCGGTATCCCGATACCTTGTTCAATCTCGTTACCAGCAAGTCTCTTTACTCGTTCCGTAACACATCATCGGTATCAACTCCTTGGTCACATTGTGCACATTATGATGATGTCCTACCGAGTGGGCCTAGAGATACCTCTCTGTTACACGGAGTGACAAATCCCAGTCTCGATTCGTGCCAACCCAACAGACACTTTCAGAGATACCTATAGTGAACATTTATAGCCACCCAGTTACATTGTGACGTTTGGCACACCCAAAGCACTCATACGGTATCTGGGAGTTGCACAATCTCATGGTCTAAGGAAATGATACTTGACATTAGAAAAGCTTTAGCAAACGAACTACACGATCTTTGTGCTAGGCTTAGGATTGGGTCTTGTCCATCACATCATTATCCTAATGATGTGATCCCGTTATAAATGACATCCAATGTCCATGGTCAGGAAACCGTAACCATCTATTGATCAACGAGCTAGTCAACTAGAGGCTTACTAGGGACATGGTGTTGTCTATGTATCCACACATGTATCTGAGTTTCCTATCAATACAATTCTAGCATGGATAATAAACGATTATCATGAACAAGGAAATATAATAATAACCAATTTATTATTGCCTCTAGGGCATATTTCCAACACCAATGTCTGGTCGCAACAATCGAGTATAGAAAGGGGGGAAAGAGGGAGCAAAGCAACCGTGAGTACTCATCCAAAGTACTCGCAAGCAAGGAGCTACACTACATATGTATGCATTGGTATCAAATGGAATAAGGGTATCATATGTGGACTGAACTGCAGAAAGCCAGAATAAGAGGGAGATAGCTAGTCCTTTCGAAGACTACGCTTCTGGTAACCTCCATCTTGCAGCAGAAGAAGAGAGTAGATGGTAAGTTCACCAAATAACATCGCATAGCATAATCCTAACCGATGATCCTCCCCTCGTCGCCCTGTGAGAGAGCGACCACCGGTTGTATCTGGCACTTGGAAGGGTGTGTTTTATTAAGTATCCGGTTCTAGTTGTCATAAGGTCAAGGTACAACTCCGGGTCGTCCTTTTACCGAGGGACACGGCTATTCGAATAGATCAACTTCCCTGCAGGGGTGCACCACATTTCCCAACACGCTCGATCCCATTTGGCCTGACACACTTTCCTGGGTCATGCCCGGCCTCGGAAGATCAACACGTCGTAGCCCTACCTAGGCACAACAGAGAGGTCAGCACGCCGGTCTAAATCCTATGGCGCAGGGGTCTGGGCCCATCGCCCATTGCACACCTGCACATTGCGTGGGCGACCGGAGAGTAGACCTAGGAACCTCCATTACAAAGGAAGTTGCGTTACGCGGTCCAACCCGGCGCGCGCCGCTCAGTCGCTGACGTCACGAAGGCTTCGGCTGATACCACGACGTTGAGTGCCCATAACTGTCCCCGCGTAGATGGTTAGTGCGTATAGGCCAGTGGCCAGACTCAGATCAAATACCAAGATCTCGTTAAACGTGTTATCTTGAAATAACCGCGAACGCCGACCAGGGCCAGGCCCACCTCTCTCCTAGGTGGTCTCAACCTGCCCTGTCGCTTTGCCACAAACATCCACACAGAGGGCCGTTGGGACAAAGGTCCTTTCAGCCCCCAATCCGTGAATCATTCGCGGGTGCTCCACGAGCCGACCCGACTTTAGTCACCACATGTATCATGTATAAAGTATATAGTATATACCCGTGATCACCTCCCGAGTGATCACGGCCCGATATTATAGCATGGCAGACGGACAAGAATGTAGGGCCACTGATGATAAACTAGCATCCTATACTAAGCATTAGGATTGCAGGTAAAGGTAACAACAGTAGTTGCAAGGACAGGCTATGCATCAGGATAGGATTAACGAAAAGTAGTAACATGCTACACTACTCTAATGCAAGCAGTATAGAGTAGAGTAGCCGATATCTGGTGATCAAGGGGGGGGGGCTTGCCTGGTTGCTCTGGCAAGAGAGAGGGGTCGTCAACACCGTAGTCATACTGGGTAGCAGCGACGTCGGTATCGGTGTCTAGCGAGAGAAGAGGGGGAAGAAACAATAAATATTAAGCAAACAGATGCATAGCGATGCAAGACATGACAAGTATCAGCGCTAGGGGTGCCCTAACGCGGTACGAGGTGGTACCGGTGAAGGGGGAAAACATCCAGGAAAGTATTCCCGGTGTTTCGCGTTTTCAGACAGATGAACCGGAGGGGGAAATTTGTGTGTTTGCTATGTTAGGGATGCGTGGCGGACGAACGGGCTGCGAATCCGGATTCGTCTCGTCGTTCTGGGCAACTTTCATGTATAAAGTTTTTCCATCCGAACTACGGTTTATTTTATATTAATTTTTCAAAGTTTTAAATGATTTTCTAATTTTTTGGATTTAGTTTAATTCGAAAATAAGTTGGTATTTAAATGCTATGGGTACACAGGAAGTGTACCCAGAAGTGTGCACCTGACACTGACAGGTGGGGACAGTTGACTAAGTCAACTGCCCAGTCAGCACCCAGTCAGCAGAGGCTGACAGATGGGGCATGTTGACTGAGTTGACCCGGTCAACATCTGACTAGTCAAAGGGTGAATAGCAAAGGTGGGTCCCGGCTGTCATAGACTGTTTAGTTAACTAACAGTAGTTAACTAGGTTAATTAAACATAATTAATTAAGTGAATTAATATTTTTATTTATCAATTATATTTTTTTATTTTTGTTTTTGTTCTGGGGGCATGGGGCCCGAATGGCAGTGACCTGAATGACCTAACGGGCGCTGGGCGCCGGGCGGAACGGGCGACGAGCGCCAGCCCGACAGGGCGCCGCGGGGCAGCGGGTGAAGGGGCGGGCGCGCGGCCTGGCTCCAGCGGCCACGGCCGCGGCCGGAGCAAGGCGACTCGGTTTAGCGGAGAGGGTCGCCGCGGCGGACGCAGCGGGAGTGGGGTAAGGCCCAGGACGGCAGCGGCCCTGGCGGACGCGGCCAGGCGCCACGGGGCGGAGACGGCGGCGGGCGCAGGCAGCCGGGACAAGGACCGGGCGGCGACGGTGTTGAGCTGGGCGGCGGCGTCGCTCGCGCGCGGACGGGGATGGCAGGCACGGCGAGGCTGCAGCGGAAGCGGGCAGTGGCGGGGGTAAGCAGGAGCAAGCTGGAGCGAGCGGGTGCGAGGAGTGAGAGGCGACGACGCGGGGCGAGGCCACAGCGGGCGCGGGTGGGCGCATGCAGGGCGCGCCCCGAGCAGCGTGCAGGGGGGGGGCGAGCGGCGTGGTGGCGCTAGGTGAGGGCGGGCGCGTGCGGGCACGACGGCGCGTCACTCGGTGAGCAGGGGAGGGCGCACGTCGGCCGGGGACGATGCAGAGGAGAGGAGAGGGGGTAGCGGCTCACGGGGGGCCGTAGGGTTCGCGGCAACGGGCTTGGGGAGGAGGACAGAGACGAGCGATGGAGAGGACGGCAGGGCAGCTCCAGCGATAGTGGCCTCCGGCGAGGTCCTCAGGCGGCAGGCGCGTCCGATCCGGGCGGTGACAGACAAGGGCGAGGTGGAGGCGTCGAGCCCGATCCCGATTGGATCGGGGTAGAGTGAGAGTGGGGGCGCGAGTGGGGGGAGTGGGTGCTGTTGGATTAGGGTTTCGGGATGGGGGGGATAAGGGGCGGCCGGCTGGGCCGGTTCGACCGGGCCGGCGGAAGTGGCCAGCTGGGCCGGTTGGCCCAGTTGGGCCAGGGGCACTTTTCCTTAGTTTAGTTTTTTTTCTTTTTGTATTTTCTTTTCTTTAATTTATTTACTTTTATATTTTAAATCATTTTAAATTATTTAGGTCTTTTATAAAAATGTGTTTACTACACCATAAATTCCTATGCATTTATTTGCACACACCGAACAATTTTGTTTTAATTTTTGAAAACTTTTATTATTTAACCTTATTTTAAATTTGAATTTGAATCGGTTTTAAACTAGCTATAGGTTAGCAACAGTAATCGTGGTGACGTGGCATGATTAGCATTGGATTACTGTAGCACAATTATCCGGGTGGTACAAATCTCCTCCAGTACAAGAAATCTTGTCCCGAGATTTAGGAGGTAGAAGGAAACAGTGCGGGGGATTCATCACGCAGGCGGTCCTCGCGTTCCCAAGTGGCTTCGTCTTCAGAGTGATTCGACCACTGGACTTTGAGGAGCTTGATCGCCTTCTGACGTGTGCGGCGTTCAGCTTGGTCAAGAATGCTGACCGGATGCTCTTTATAGGAGAGGTCCTGTTGCAATTCGAGCACTTCATGATCCACTGCTCGGATTGGATCCTTGAAGCAACGGCGGAGTTGTGACACGTGGAACACATCGTGAACCTGGGAAAGGTTCGGCGGAAGCTCCAGTTGATATGCCACTTTTCCATGCCTTTCGAGAATAGTGAAGGGACCGATATAGCGAGGAGCTAGCTTGCCCTTGATCCCGAAGCGGTGAGCACCCTTCATTGGTGTAACTCGAAGATAAGCCTTTTCGCCAGGTTGATAGACCATGTCTTGGTGATGACGGTCATACTGACTTTTCTGACGTGACTGAGCAGTCTTGAGATTCTCGCGTATAATGCGAACTTGTTCTGGCCTGTTGGATAATATCCGGACCGAAGAGTGGACGTTCCCCAGTTTCTGACCAGTTCAGAGGGGTTCGACACTTTTGTCCATATAGCACTTCGAAGGGGGACATCTTCAGACTAGCTTGATAGCTATTATTATAAGAGAACTCGGCATATGGAAGAGATTCCTCCCATTTCTTGCCGAAGGAAATTACACAAGCTCGAAGCATGTCTTCGAGAACTTGGTTGACACGTTCAACATGTCCTTGCGACTGAGGATGAAACGTCGTACTAAACGACAGGTGAGTTCCCATAGCTTCTTGGAAACTCACCCAAAATCTTGAAGTGAATAAGCTGCCACGGTCTGAACTGATAACCAGTGGAATACCGTGAAGTGAAACAATTCTGGACATGTAGAGAGTAGCAAGCTGACTAGTAGTGATTGTCTCTTTGACCGCCAGAAAATGTGCAACTTTAGAAAGTCGGTCAATGATGACAAGAATAGCATCATTACCTTTCTGCGATTTGGGAAATCTAGTGACGAAGTCCATTTCAACATGGTCCCATTTCCATTCAAGAATAGAGATAGGTTGCAGAGTTCCAGCAGGCCTTTGATGCTCTGCATTGATACGGCGGCAAACGTCACACTCCGCAACATAACGAGCAATGTCCTGCTTCATATTAGACCATCAGAATCTTTGACGAATATCCTGGTACATCTTTGTACTACCAGGATGGATGGACAGAGGCGTATCATGAGCTTCTTTCATAACCCTTTTAGTCTTATCCAGGTTTTTCTTCGAACATGGTACCACTGGGCGGCCTTTGAAGTACAAGGCGCCATCATCGGCGATAGTGAAGAATGAGGGATTTCCTTCTGCTAGATGGCGTTTAATCTTATGGACTTCAGAGTCATAACCTTGAATAGTCTTTATACCAGCTACGAGATCTGGTATGACAGCCAGGGTATTTAGAGAACCCTTAGTAACAACATGAAGATTCATCTTGCGGAACTCCGGGGGAGGGGGAGCGAGTGCACTAGGAGGAACAATATGAAGGTTCGGCTTCCTAAACTCTTCGACAAGCGAGGGCTGAACTTTGTGAACCTGGAGGTGATTGCAGTAAGACTTGCGGGTCAAGGCATCAGCCATTACATTAGCCTTGCCAGGAGTATAGGATATACCCACGTCAAAGTCTGCAACAGTCTCCATCCATCTCTGCTGACGGAGGTTCAGATCTGGCTGAGTAAACAGATACTTCAGACTTTGGTGGTCGGTGAAGATTTCGCAACGATTACCGAGAAGGTAATGTCGCCACTGCTTCAGTGCATGAATGACAGCAGCAAGCTCGAGGTCGTGAAGTGGGTAGTTTTCTTCATGAGGGCGCAGTTGACGAGAGGCATAAGCAATCACTCTGCGCTCTTGCATTAGGACACAGCCTAACCCTTGACGGGAAGCGTCGCAGTAAATGACGAAGTCCTTCTTAGTATCAGGTGGAGAAAGCACCGAGGAAGAAGTCAACTTGTCTTTGAGCACCTGGAAACTTTCCTGACACTTGTCTGTCCATTCGAACTTGACACCCTTATGAAACAGAGTAGTCAGAGGCCTGGCAATCTTGGAGAAGTTCTCGACGAATCGATGACAATAGCTGGCGAGACCGGGAAAACTTCGGACTTGCTTGACATTCTTTGGAGGAGTCCAATCAAGAATAGCCTGAAATCATTCAGGGTTGACGGCAATACCATCCTTGGAGATGACATGCCCAAGATAGGTTACTTCGGGGAGCCAGAATTCACACTTGGAATACTTAGCATACAGTTGATGCTCTCGAAGCTTTTCCAGCACAAGACGAAGATGTCCAGCATGTTCTTCTTTGTTCTTGGAAAATACAAGGATATCATCCAGATAAACCACGACGAACTTGTCAAGGTAATCCATGAATATATAGTTCATTAGACGAGAGAAGGTGGCGGGAGCATTCGTTAAGCCGAATGACATGACGGTGTACTCGTAAGACCCATACCGAGTCACGAAGGCGGTCTTTGGGATATCCTCTTCACGAACACGGATCTGGTGGTAACCCAATCTCAAGTCGAGTTTGGAGAACACTGATGAGCCAGCCAGTTGATCATAAAGATCATTGATCCGAGGAAGAGGATATTTATTTTGAATGGTAGCTTGGTTTATAGGACGGTAGTCTTGGACTAATCGGTTTGTCCCATCCTTCTTCTTAACAAAGAGAGAAGGTGCTCCCCAAGGAGAGCAACTAGGGAGAATGAAACCTTTGACAAGAGATTTGTCGATTTCCTCCTTAAGCTCAATGAGTTCATGCGGCGGCATCTTGTAGGGTCGTTTGGCTATAGGGGTGGTGCCGGGTTTCAAGTCGATGATGAATTCGACAGCTCTAGCAGGGGGAATCCCTAGAAGTTCTTCTGGGAAGACATCTTGGAATTCATGAACAACGGGAATGTTTTCAATGCCCTCGAGTGGTGCAGCGTTCAACGCATTCAAGGCATAAAGTCGTGCCTCGACGTTCTGAACTAGATGAGCTTGGTAAGCAAATATTTCATCAGAAGGGTGTAGTAGATGGACGACCTTAGTGGCACAAACTATAGAAGCAGTATGCGCTTCCAACCAATCCATTCCCAGAATGAGGTCGATGCTACAGGACTTCAGTACGATGGGAGAGGCAAGGAATTCCAGTCCTTCGATTTCAACGGGGACGTCATTGCAAATCATGGAGGTCCGACATTGGCCCGCGGGAGTGTGCACTAATAGCGAAGTTGTAACGCCCCGTGACCGATGTGCTAGGTGTCCTCCAGTTATTTGCTGTTGTGGCTTTGTCATTGCTTGCGTGTCATGCTTTGCATATCATGTCATCATGCACATTTCATTTGCATACATGTTTGTCTCATGCATCCGAGCATTTTCCCCGTTGTCCGTTTTGCATTCCGGCGCTCCTATCTCCTCCGGTGGTCCTTTCTACCTCTTTTTCATGTGCGGGTGTTAAACGTTTTTGGATTGGACCGAGACTTGCCAAGCGGCCTTGGTTTACTACCGTAGACCGCCTGTCAAGTTCCGTACCATTTGGACTTCGTTTGATGCTCCAACGGTTAACCGAGGGACCGAAAAGGCCTCGTGTGTGTTGCAGCCCAACACCCTTCCAATTTGGCCCAAAACCCACCAAAACCCTCTCCATCATCTAGAGCGTTCGATCACGATCGCGTGGCTGAAAACCGCACCTTATTTGGACTCTCCTAGCTCCCTCTACCTATAAATATGTGCTCCCCTCCCGAAATTCGCGGATGAAACCCTAACTTCCGTCCTCTCCGCGCCGCCGGACACTTCTCCACCGCGCCGGACAATGTCCGCGCCGCCGTTCCCGTCCAATCGGCGCCGGCCACATCACCCTCGCCACCTTCTCTCTCCTCCAGCCCCGTCGGCGGCCTGCGCGGCCCGGATCGGGCCCGCGGGGCCCAACCGCCGCCGCCCGAGCGCCTGCTCCCCGCCGCCGCCGCTGCGCTCGCCGCCGGCTGCCGCCTCCACCGCGCGCCGCCTCTACCGCTGCGCCACCACCTCCCGCTCGCCGTTGTCACCCGGCCCGAGGCGTCGCTCCTCCGCCGCCCTCGTGCAACTCCGACGCCGGCGCCGCCCTCCGTCGCTTCTCCGGCGTTCTCCGTCCGCTGGAGCTCCGCGCCACCGTGTCCTCGACGCCGGCAATCGCCGGAGTTCACCGCCCGCGTCGCCGGCGTGCACACCGGCTAGATCCGGCCCGAGTGGATCAGATCCACCGGGTGCCCGAACCAAACACGCCCCGTCCAGATCCGGATCCGTGCCGTCCCGCTTCTCTCCGTCCCGCGTTGACTTTTCGCGGAGGTATAAATTCCACTAAGTCCCCGATTTCCAGATTCAAATGCCCTTGTTCTTCATGTAGTAACTTTGCATCCATAGCTCCGATTCATGCGTGTAGCATATCAAAATGTTCGTCTCAGGGAGCACCTCATTTCATCTCATTGCATCATTTTCATTTGAGTTCATCTTGATGCCCGAAATGCTGTTGGAAGAGTGCTATTTGAGTTAAATTGTCAGATCTGTTGTACCAAATAGCTATTTGTCATTTTTTCCATGATTAATGTGTGCATGATTCTGAGCTCTACATGTGTTTTGTTATATGCCATGCCATCTTTCCAGAGGTGCTATCCATGTATTTTTGTGATGTGTGTGGTGACTAGCACAAGCTTGCAAAGTGGTGCATTTGTTAATGCTGATTTCAGGGACTTAGTAATTCCACTAAGTCCTTGATCTGTTTATCTCAATATGCCATATATTCATGTTGTTTTTTAGTGATCCGTGCCTCTTTTGAGGATGATCAGTAAGGATGTTTTGTTAATCTTGTAGTGCTCTATTCATCCATGTCTTTGTTTGCATTTATGGAGCACCCTAGCTTGAGTCAATCGAGCTCTACTTTTGCTATTTCGTGAATCTGGGCAGATTGTCTACTTGTTAGCGATTTTGCCGAGGATGTTGTTGTTGATCCGTGCATGCTATGTTGTTCTTCTTGCCATGTTCTAGCTTATATAATATGTATCCTTGATGGGTGTATGCTTAGTTTGTCATGCCTTGCTCTGTAGTGAGTGCATCGAGCTCGTAAACATGCCTACTCGTTAACTGATTTGCATGCTCCAGTTTTTCACTAAGTCTGAGATCTGTTTATGTTTTTGCCATGTTCACATGCTTGCAATTGTATTTTCCGATCCCTTTTGGCTCAAGGTCACTAAGGGACTTTTGTTAAGCTCTTTGAGTAGCTTCATGCCATGCCTTTCGTTGCCATGTTAAGTTCCTGTAGCATATACTTTTATTGCTCCAAAGTGTGCTACCTGATCTGGAATTTCAGGCTTGTGTTAATTTTCCAAAGTGTGCTACCTGATCTGAAATTTCAGGCTTGTGTTAATTTCACTAAGTCTAAAACCTGTTTACCAATTGCACTTTTGCCATGCTTGTTTGAACCTGTTAGTGGATGAATTGGCCGTAGCTCAGTGTTCATCTTTTGTTAAGCATTATGAGTGGATCCCTGCCATGTATTTTGTTGCCATGTTTGGGTGTTGTAGCATATTATCTTGTTGCATTTAGTGGGTCACTTGCTGTTTGTCGCAGACTGGTGCCATATTTGTTTTGCTTGCCATTTCCAAACCGTGCATCCGATTCCGGCGATCTTTATATCGATTTCAACCGAAATCACCTCACCTTTCCATTGGCACACTTGGATTTCCAAGTTGAGGCCAGGTTCATTCATCTCTTGTCAAATCATGCATATGCATCGCATACCGCATCTCGCATATCATACCATGTTCATGTGTGGTTTGTTTACTATGTTGTGTGCTTCTTTCCGGTGTTTGCTTCTTCGGGTTGGTTCTAGTAACGTCGCATTGTGAGGATCCATTCGACTACGTCCGTTTGTCTTCTTCATGGACTTGTTCTTCTTCCTTGCGGGATTTCAGGCAAGATGATCATACCCTCGAAATCACTTCTATCTTTGCTTGCTAGTTGCTCGCTCTTTTGCTATGCCTATGCCGTGATACCTACCACTTGCTTATCATTCCTCCTATATTGCTGAACCAAGCCTCTAACCCACCTTGTCCTAGCAAACCGTTGTTTGGCTATGTTACCGCTTTGCTCAGCCCCTCTTATAGCGTTGTTAGTTGCAGGTGAAGATTGAAGTTTGTTCCTTGTTGGAACATGGAGATGTTGTTCCTTGTTGGAACATGTATTACTTGTTGGGATATCACAATATCTCTTATTTAATTAATGCATCTATATACTTGGTAAAGGGTGGAAGGCTCGGCCTTATGCCTGATGTTTTGTTCCACTCTTGCCGCCCTAGTTTCCGTCATATCGGTGTTATGTTCCCGGATTTTGCGTTCCTTATGTGGTTGGGTAATAATGGGAACCCCTTGACAGTTCGCCTTGAATAAAACTCCTCCAGCAATGCCCAACCTTGGTTTTACCATTTGCCTCACCACCACCTACTTTTCCCTTGGGAGTCGCTCTCTCGAGGGTCATCATTATTTTAACCCCACCGGCCAGTGCTCCTCTGAGTGTTGGTCCAAACTGTCAGCCGCCGGTGGCCACAAGGGGCAACTCTGGGCTGGCCTACCAGAAGTTTGGACAATCTGAGTGTGTCCTGAGAAAGAGATATGTGCAGCTCCTATCAAGATTTGTCGGCACATTCGGGCGGTGTTGCTGGATTTGTTTTAACTTGTTGAAATGTCTTGTAGAACCGGGATACCGAGTATGATCGGAATGTCTCGGGAGAAGGTATATCCTTCATTGACCGTGAGATCTTGTCATGGGCTAAGTTGGGACACCCCTGCAGGGATTTGAACTTTCGAAAGCCGTGCCCGCGGTTATGGATAGATGGGAATTTGTTAATGTCCGGTTGTAGATAACTTGAACCTTAACTTAATTAAAATACATCAACCGCGTGTGTAACCGTGATGGTCTCTTTCCGGCAGAGTCCGGGAAGTGAACACAGTGTTGGAGTTATGCTTGACGTAGGTTGCTCTAGGATCACTTCTTGATCATAGTTTCTCGACCGTGCTTTGCCTTCTCTTCTCGCTCTCATTTGCGTATGTTTAGCCCCCATATATGCTAGTCGCTTGCTGTAGCTCCACCTCATACTTTTACCTTACCCAAAAGCTTAAATAGTCTTGATCGCGAGGGTGCGAGATTGCTGAGTCCCCGTGACTCACAGATACTTCCAAAACCAGTTTGCAGGTGCCGTTGAACCGTGCAGCTGATGCAACCAAGCTTAGGAGGAGCTCGATGAAGATCTTGTCCTTTGTGTTGTTTTGTTCTAGTTGATCAGTAGTGGAGCCTGGTTGGGGTCGATCGGGGGACCTTGTCGCATTTGGGGTTCTTCTTTTCTTTTGGCTCCGTAGTCGGGCCTTGATTGTAACTGGTTGATGTAATGCTTTATTCATGTAATTGTGTGAAGTGGCGATTGTAAGCCAACTATGTATCTCTGTCCCTTATGTATTACATGGGTTGTGTGAAGATTACCTCACTTGCGACATTGCTTTCAATGCGGTTATGCCTCTAAGTCGTGCTTCGACACGTGGGAGATATATCCGCATCGAGAGCGTTACAAGTTGGTATCAGAGCCTTCCCCGACCTTAGGAGCCCCCGTTGCTTGATCGTTTTTAGCAGCCGTTGTTGAGTCTAGAAAAATGTTTTGAGTCATTTAGGAATTATATATCGGAGAGTTTAGGAATTCTTTTTACTCCCCAGTCCCTTCATCGCTCTGGTAAGGCATCCTGGCGTAGAGTTTTGTCTTTTCTCTTCTCAAATTTCACAAAAAAAAAATTAGGATCACGCGGGTATCTTGGAATTGTTCCGATGGATTTGTGACGAGAACATTGTTCTTGGTGCCACCTGTCATTTAGGGGTTGTGGCAGTGTCCCGGGGAGTTGAGCTCCGAGGTGTTGTCGTCACAATTTTATCATTGCAGTTCTGGAATACCTGATTTTAGTTTCGCCGACATCGAAAATCTCTTTTATGCAGTTGTTGGTGAGATAACCTCGACGCCACCCAGTACTGGGGCGGGAGTTCAGGAGTATTGCCATAACTTGTATAACGGATGCTTTTCGAAGGTTGAGGTAGATTATTTCCGAAGATTTCTTGGTTATGTGTTGAAGGATGGATATAGCTGGATGTAGGATTTGTTAGTTTTGGGTGAGATATTATGCTTCCCCTGTATCCCCAACACCTGATTGCATAACCGGAAAGTTTTGGGAGTTTATAAGTGGGAATTCAAGTAGCTCTTAGGATATCTTTCCGACAGGTGTATGATATGAAATTGGGGTTCGACGTCTAGTGGTCCGCCTATTCACGGTTGGTTTTACAGTGGTCTCGTTGTGTCTTAAAGAGTCCTTGGCTATGCCGACTCGGGGACGCTTCGTATGTCATGTGCACTGCCTTGTACATGATGGTGTTGTACGATCGAGCCCGTGTAGGCCCCACCACGAAAACTTCGGACGAAATCTCTATCATATGTTTGTTCCGGCTTATTCTGCAAGCCAATCCTTTGTTTTGTTTTGAGTTGTGGTATTCGAGTTGCTTCAACGTCAAGTGTTGATTCCATACCTTCCCCAAATGGTGTTCTCATACCCCGATGTGAACACTAATCCTCTTGATCATCAAGATTTTTTTGTCAATCCTTTTCACCGGCGTGTTTTCTCTTCAAGTGGATCCGATCATTTCAACATCAGCAAGATCAATTATCATTTCTTCTCAACGGTGGTTGTTTCATCCGTCTCCAAGTTGCCTTTGTTTTCCCGCCCTCCCTCCCTTGTTTTCTTCAAGGACTCAGATTTCTTAATCGAGTATCCATCTTATTGATGTGAAGCCTCTCCATTCTTTTCCTTCAATGTTCTTATCCGGTGATTCTCATGAAGATACTAACGGAGCTTCTAGTTCATCATTCTTCTTTCTTTTATCTTCTCCGGTGGTTTCAAGTCAAGCTTTGTTGATCATATCTTTTCCTCATTTCAACGCCTTCTCATACCGGTGTACCTCATAACAATTCACTTCTCACTATTCATTTGTTCCAGCGTGCTCAAAGCTTTCTCAAAAGGCTCGTCTTGTCATTCAAGATCCGTTCAACCTATTTCGACGTTGTTTATCTCATTCAAGCCATTTAATTCAACCGGTTTATTCTCTCTTTTAAATCCCTCAACGGTGTTTCTTTTGAGTGGGCCCTAACCCACAGGTCTTTTCCCAGGATCTTACCTGACTCTTCTTATTTTCCCAGAGGTATTCTCAAATTCCTTTCGAAGTTTGACGTAAGAATGATTTATCATCAGTCATATGTCTTCTTCAAGATCTGTCAAATTCTTTTCATCGTTGGCTCAACCTCTTCGCTTTTGATTCTTCTGGAGTATCTCAACAATACATGGTGGTGTTCTCGTCATCATTCTCGGATTTTGAAGACCGAAGAAGAGTTTTACCTCCATATATTATCCGTTCTCTCAGAGAATCGTGGTTCTAATTCGAGGTCATCCTCTCATAATTGTTTGATTGTGAGAATTCTTTTTATCCATCCGGAGCAATCCAGGAGCCTTTTTAGTTTGTTCATCCGGAGCCCATCATCTAAGATTTATTCATTCTCAGCTTTCAGCTATCATTCTCCAAATTCTACCGGTGCTTCGTTCAAGTGATCTTTAATCGGCTCGTGATCCCTTCGTTCTCTTATATCTAAATTCTCTCAAGCATTTTCGTTTATTTGCTAATCCTTCCCGGTGTGTCTTCATGTTTTATATCGTTCTTTTCAATTCTTACGGTGGTTCGTTCAAGAGTTTTCTTCCTTCGTGTATCATATCTATGCATTCGTGGTTTCAATTCTACCGGTGGTTCGTTGAAGACCATCTCTAGTTTGCGCCATATCTATTTTAATCCTTTTCTACAAGAATAAGTTGTATGCAAATTCCATTGGTTGTCATCAATTTAAATTGGTGAAGGATAAGCATAATGTAATTCATATTCTTGTTTCATCGAGTTGATTCAATTCCCTATTCCGGGGGCTCATCAAATTCTTGTTTCCATTTGTTCATCTTTCTTTTCCGGAGTTCCAAGTTTTCTCTTTATCTCGTCGCAAAGCTTGATCAAATCATTGCAAGGCTTCAACCTTACTCTTCTCATCTTTCTTTTCGTTTGATCATTCTTTTGTTTACCGGAGTTCTTCATGAAGTTTCTGCATGTTGGTCCATAAAGGACTTAATCCGTTCTCGAAACATTCATCAAGATTATTTTCAGAGGAGTTCAAGCATTCTTCTTCTTGTAATCCGGAGTGCAATTATTCCTTCCGTATCATTGGAGGGGGTATTATGTCATTCTTGATAATTTGAGCTCATGTTTCATGATTCACATGTTGTTAAGAATGAGATATTTTAAATCCATTAATCTCATCATTGGAGTTATCTTGGGCTATATTTCACCTTAAAGCCTTCCCTAAGGAGTGTTGCTAATTATGGTGATTATAAGTGACCCAAGTTCTTCATTATCCTCCCGGGCAGATAAGCTTCTCGTCTCCTTGTTCTTATCAATCAAATCTTTTTCCGTGAGTGGCAGGTTGTCACCTCATAATTTTGAGATGCTTTCCATAAGCCCATTTCAAGCTTATCCTATCGTTGTTGGTGTTCCAACAACTCCATTCGACCCTTCTCATAAAGATGCTTTCAAGCTCATTCGAGGTAGAAGATATTGTTTTCTCCTCCGTTCATTCATTCCATCCTCTCATTTATTCCGGAGGCATCGTGATGTTGCTCTTTTAAACCCATCATCTTGTTTTGTCAAAGATTATGTTCTTCTCCTTGCTTATCCGTTTAACCGGAGTGTCGTGCCCCTTTTAAAGTTTTTCTACTTATCTTTTCTTGCATCTCTTTTCAATCGGAGTGCTGCCCAAAGCTGTTCTTCCTTGTCCCTCTTTTCTAACGGAGTGTTTTCAACTTCGTCATCTCCGTTGTATTCTTTTCTCGAATGGCTTAACCTTTGCAAGGTTCTTTGGTTTAACTCGTTTGTCAAAGAAGCAACTTAGTTTTACCTATTCTCTTTCTTTTCCGTTGTTCCTCCGGTGCCATTCTAGATCTCGGGACGAGATCCTTTCGTAGTGGTGGAGTGTTGTAACGCCCCGTGACCGATGTGCCAGGTGTCCTCCAGTTATTTGCTGTTGTGGCTTTGTCATTGCTTGCGTGTCATGCTTTGCATATCATGTCATCATGCACATTTCATTTGCATACATGTTTGTCTCATGCATCCGAGCATTTTCCCCGTTGTCCGTTTTGCATTCCGGCGCTCCTATCTCCTCCGGTGGTCCTTTCTACCTCTTTTTCATGTGCGGGTGTTAAACGTTTTCGGATTGGACCGAGACTTGCCAAGCGGCCTTGGTTTACTACCGTAGACCGCCTGTCAAGTTTCGTACCATTTGGACTTCGTTTGATGCTCCAACGGTTAACCGAGGGACCGAAAAGGCCTCGTGTGTGTTGCAGCCCAACACCCTTCCAATTTGGCCCAAAACCCACCAAAACCCTCTCCATCATCTAGAGCGTTCGATCACGATCGCGTGGCTGAAAACCGCACCTTATTTGGACTCTCCTAGCTCCCTCTACCTATAAATATGTGCTCCCCTCCCGAAATTCGCGGATGAAACCCTAACTCCGTCCTCTCCGCGCCGCCGGACACTTCTCCACCGCGCCGGACAATGTCCGCGCCGCCGTTCCCGTCCAATCTGCGCCGGCCACATCACCCTCGCCACCTTCTCTCTCCTCCAGCCCCGTCGGCGGCCTGCGCGGCCCGGATCGGGCCCGCGGGGCCCAACCGCCGCCGCCCGAGCGCCTGCTCCCCGCCGCCGCCGCTGCGCTCGCCGCCGGCCGCCGCCTCCACCGCGCGCCGCCTCTACCGCTGCGCCACCACCTCCCGCTCGCCGTTGTCACCCGGCTCGAGGCGTCGCTCCTCCGCCGCCCTCGTGCAACTCCGACGCCGGCGCCGCCCTCCGTCGCTTCTCCGGCGTTCTCCGTCCGCTGGAGCTCCGCGCCACCGTGTCCTCGACGCCGGCAATCGCCGGAGTTCACCGCCCGCGTCGCCGGCGTGCACACCGGCTAGATCCGGCCCGAGGGTGGATCAGATCCACCGGGTTCCCCATCCAAACAGCGCCCCTCCATCCTGGATCTCCTCATCCCGCTTCTCTCCGTCCCGCGTTGACTTTTCGCGGAGGTATAAATTCCACTAAGTCCCCGATTTCCAGATTCAAATGCCCTTGTTCTTCATGTAGTAACTTTGCATCCATAGCTCCGATTCATGCGTGTAGCATATCAAAATGTTCGTCTCAGGGAGCACCTCATTTCATCTCATTGCATCATTTTCATTTGAGTTCATCTTGATGCCCGAAATGCTGTTGGAAGAGTGCTATTTGAGTTAAATTGTCAGATCTTGTTGTACCAAATAGCTATTTGTCATTTTTGCCATGATTAATGTGTGCATGATATGCTCCTGAGCTCTACATGTGTTTTGTTATATGCCATGCCATCTTTCCAGAGGTGCTATCCATGTATTTTTGTGATGTGTGTGGTGACTAGCACAAGCTTGCAAAGTGGTGCATTTGTTAATGCTGATTTCAGGGACTTAGTAATTCCACTAAGTCCTTGATCTGTTTATCTCAATATGCCATATGTTCATGTTGTTTTTTAGTGATCCGTGCCTCTTTTGAGGATGATCAGTAAGGATGTTTTGTTAATCTTATAGTGCTCTATTCATCCATGTCTTTGTTTGCATTTATGGAGCACCCTAGCTTGAGTCAATCGAGCTCTACTTTTGCTATTTCGTGAATCTGGGCAGATTGTCTACTTGTTAGCGATTTTGCCGAGGATGTTGTTGTTGATCCGTGCATGCTATGTTGTTGTTCTTGCCATGTTCTAGCTTATATAATATGTATCCTTGATGGGTGTATGCTTTGTTTGTCATGCCTTGCTCTGTAGTGAGTACATCGAGCTCGTAAATATGCCTACTCGTTAACTGATTTGTATGCTCTAGTTTTTCACTAAGTCTGAGATCTATTAATGTTTTTGCCATGTTCACATGCTTGTAATTGTATTTTCCGATCCCTTTTGGCTCAAGGTCACTAAGGGACTTTTGTTAAGCTCTTTGAGTAGCGTCATGCCATGCTTTTCTTTGCCATGTTAAGTTCCTGTAGCATATACTTTTATTGCTCCAAAGTGTGCTACCTGATCTGAAATTTCAGGCTTGTGTTAATTTCACTAAGTCTGAAACCTGTTTACCAATTGCACTTTTGCCATGCTTGTTTGAACCTGTTAGTGGATGAATTGGCCGTAGCTCAGTGTTCATCTTTTGTTAAGCATTATGAGTGGATCCCTGCCATGTATTTTGTTTCCATGTTTGGGTGTTGTAGCATATTTATCTTGTTGCATTTAGTGGGTCACTCGCTGTTTATCGCAGACCGGTGCCATATTTGTTTTGCTTGCCATTTCCAAACCGTGCATCCGATTCCGGCGATCTTTATATCGATTTCAACCGAAATCACCTCAACTTTCCAGTGGCACACTTGGATTTCCAAGTTGAGGCCAGGTTCATTCATCTCTTGTCAAATCATGCATATGCATCGCATACCGCATCTCGCATATCATACCATGTTCATTTGTGGTTTGTTTACTATGTTGTGTGCTTCTTTCCGGTGTTTGCTTCTTCGGGTTGGTTCTGGTAACGTCGTGTTGTGAGGATCCGTTTGACTACGTCCGTTTGTCTTCTTCATGGACTTGTTCTTCTTCCTTGCGGGATTTCAGGCAAGATGATCATACCCTCGAAATCACTTCTATCTTTGCTTGCTAGTTGCTCGCTCTGTTTCTATGCCTATGCCGTGATACCTACCACTTGCTTATCATGCCTCCTATATTGCTGAACCAAGCCTCTAACCCACCTTGTCCTAGCAAACCGTTGTTTGGCTATGTTACCGCTTTGCTCAGCCCCTCTTGTAGCGTTGTTAGTTGCAGGTGAAGATTGAAGTTTGTTCCTTGTTGGAACATGGAGATGTTGTTCCTTGTTGGAACATGTATTACTTTTTGGGATATCACAATATCTCTTATTTAATTAATGCATCTATATACTTGGTAAAGGGTGGAAGGCTCGGCCTTATGCCTGGTGTTTTGTTCCACTCTTGCCGCCCTAGTTTCCGTCATATCGGTGTTATGTTCCCGGATTTTGCGTTCCTTACGCGGTTGGGTAATAATGGGAACCCCTTGACAGTTCGCCTTGAATAAAACTCCTACAGCAATGCCCAACCATGGTTTTACCATTTGCCTCACCACCACCTACTTTTCTCTTGGGAGGTGCTCTCTCGAGGATCATCATTATTTTAACCCCACCGGCCAGTGCTCCTCTGAGTGTTGGTGCAAACTGTCAGCCGCCGGTGGCCACCAGGGGCAACTCTGGGCTGGCCTACCAGAAGTTTGGACAATCTGAGTGTGCCCTGAGAAAGAGATATGTGCAGCTCCTATCGAGATTTGTCGGCACATTCGGGCGGTGTTGCTGGATTTGTTTTAACTTGTCGAAATGTCTTGTAGAACCGGGATACCGAGTCTGATCGGAATGTCTCAGGAGAAGGTATATCCTTTGTTGACCGTGAGAGCTTGTCATGGGCTAAGTTGGGACACCCCTGCAGGGATTTGAACTTTCGAAAGCCGTGCCCGCGGTTATGGACAGATGGGAATTTGTTAATGTCCGGTTGTAGATAACTTGAACCTTAACTTAATTAAGATACATCAACCGCGTGTGTAACCGTGATGGTCTCTTTCCGGCAGAGTCCGAGAAGTGAACACGGTGTTGGAGTTATGCTTGACGTAGGTTGTTCTAGGATCACTTCTTGATCATAGTTTCTCGACCGTGCTTTGCCTTCTCTTCTCGCTCTCATTTGCGTATGTTTAGCCACCATATATGCTAGTCGCTTGCTGCAGCTCCACCTCATACTTTTACCTTACCCAAAAGCTTAAATAGTCTTGATCGCAAGGGTGCGAGATTGCTGAGTCCCTGTGACTCACAAATACTTCCAAAACCAGCTTGCAGGTGCCGTTGAACCATGCAGCTGATGCAACCAAGCTCAGGAGGAGCTCGATGAAGATCTTGTCCTTTGTGTTGTTTCGCTCTAGTTGATCAGTAGTGGAGCCCAGTTGGGGTCGATCGGGGGACCTTGTCGCATTTGGGGTTCTTCTTTTCTTTTAGCTCCGTAGTCGGGCCTTGATTGTAACTGGTTGATGTAATGCTTTATTCATGTAATTGTGTGAAGTGGCGATTGTAAGCCAACTATGTATCTCTGTCCCTTATGTATTACATGGGTTGTGTGAAGATTGCCTCACTTGCGACATTGCTTTCAGCGGTTATGCCTCTAAGTCGTGCTTCGACACGTGGGAGATATAGCTGCATTGAGGGCGTTATAGAAGTGTTCATGTACTCACATTTAATGTCGTGCAAGCATGCAAAATCTTCTGACATGAATGAATGCGATGCACCTGTATCAAATAAAACAGATGATGGTACTGAATTTACGAGAAGTGTACCCATCATGGTAGCAGGCTGGTCTAGAACTTCATTGAGATCAACGTGGTTGGCATGAACACGACCATAAGACCTGGCATTGTTGTTGCGAGGCTGGTTGCTTCCACGACCAGCTGCAGGAAGGGCCAGTTGATTCTGGTTCTAAAGGCAGCTCCTAGCGAGGTGACCTGGTTGGCCACACTTGTAGCACAGACCATTATTGGGAGTGGGAACAGGAGCTTGGGGTGGTGGAGTTATAAGCCTTGGCTGCCTAGTTGGTGGGGGAGGCAGACGCGGTGCAGCATAGGACTGCCTGGAGCATGTGCAGTTGGCTGGTACATGCTGTTGGGAATCCATATCCTACGCTTCTGCGAGGATGGGCCCAAAGATGAGCCCGGGTCACGGTTGCGCCTGTGAGAGCTCTGGTGTTCCTGTAGACCAGTTTCGGCATTGATGGCCTTGTTCACCAAGGTGGCGAAATCAGCAAAGTCATGCACAAGAAGTGCGAGCTTGATATCAGCTTAAAGGCCATCATGGAACTTCTCCTGTCTGTGTGCATCAGTTGTAATGTCTTCTTCAGCATAGCGGGACAGATCCAGAAATTCCCGCTGATAAGCTTCCACAGTTTTGTTGCCCTGAGTGAGGTTGCGAAACTCGCGCTTCTTCCGGTCCATGACTCCCTGAGGAATGAAGCGAGCACGGAAGGCAGCTTGGAAGTCTGGCCAGGTGATGATTGTTCCAACTGGTAGAGTACGCCTGTGGCTGTCCCACCATTGAGCTGCGGGTCCCTTCAGGAAGGAAGCAAAGGTGACATAGCTGGCAGGGGCTACATCAGCAGACTCCATCTCATAGGTGATGTCACAGAGCCAGTCATCAGCATCCAGGGGCTAAGTTGAGCTGCGGTACACAGTTGGGTTCAGGCGCATGAAATCCTGCAGAGTTACTGGGGTTGGCTGCTGGTTCATATTGGGGCGAGGAAACTGAGCCATCATATTCTCCATGAACTGGCGATTCTTCTCAAGCTATTGGATCATACCAGCCATATACTCAGGCGGCGACCACCTGGTCTAACCATCCTGCTAATATATAACAGGAGTAGTTCAGCATTGAGAAATTGCGAGGACAAGAATCATTCATGATGAAACATGCATAATGAAAGGAACACGATAGATACTACATAGTAGTTGGCACATCTTACAAAAGTGATCATGCATAAAGTTCGGTACACAGAGTTCAGTACATAGGCTAAGAACATCATAGGCGGCACGCAGGCTCGCGGCGAATGCATCTAACACTAACAAGCAAGCCTACATCAGTCCCAGGAGGAACTGTGGAGGTAGGTGTAGCCTGACAGCTGGTAGTGACGCGAAGGGAAGTCCTCCACTAGCCTGGGGTCTGCGGATACTCTGATGCGGAACCCGACGCGCAGGTGGCAGGAGAGGACCAAGTGCGGGAGAGTAGCCTCCCACATCTGGCCAGCCAACGCCCTGGGGCATCACGGTCCTGGAAGGGTAGATTGCAGAACGCGGCAGATCACCAGATCGGACAGAGGGGTGCAACAGCGTCAGAGCACGGTACAGGTGCCGATGGGTGGTGTACAACTCGTGGCGAAGAGCTCGGTTAGCTCTATCCAGCCCATCAGCATGCAGAACCAGGTTCTGATGGTAGAAGGGCTCTCGGGTGACAGTGGAGTAGGCAGCAGTGTAGTATCCCTCCGCACCAACATCGGATGCGATAGCAATGTGCCTGAAGGAGGAGGTGTCCAACTCATGATACTCTCCACGAAGACATGTCAGAGCAGCATAAGCAACATCGTGGACCGCCATGTCGATAGTCACTCCAACACCATGAGCAGTGTGCAACACGGTAGTGGAGTCATACTCCCGAGAGTAGAGGTGGACGATGGCACGGTACTGCTCCTGGTTGAAGTCCTGGTACTCCTCATAGACGGTGTACTCAGGGTGCCGCGATAACCCAGATAGGTCATCATCCCAACCAACATAGCAAGTGATCCTGAGGCACCAATGGCCGTCGTGTGGCGCACGAGCTGTCTCGTGGGTTCCATCTAAAAACAAAGATGTTTCAAAGGAGTCAACTGACAGTGTGGATAATTTTCAATATACTACTCTAAAGAATAGCTAGGGCTTATCCAACTTTGGGGTGAACGTGGTCACGGGATCCTAATGTTAAAGTTAGTAAAATCGTTTAACCCGAGTAGGAGAGATTTCAGATTCCCAGAATAAGGATCGAGGAGTAAAAGATACTAATACCACCCAGATGGCGACGTGGGCCCGTAAGGCACACAACCATGTTATAAAAAGTTTTTGCAATGTCTAGACTCAACTTCGGCTAAGGACTGTGGAAGGAGGATTCCTACAGGCAGTCGGCTCTGATACCAACTTGTGACGCCCCCGATTCAATCGTACACTAATCATACACGCAAACGTGTACGATCAAGACCAAGGACTCACGGGAAGATATCACAACACAACTCTACAAATAAAAATAAGTCATACAAGCATCATATTACAAGCCAGGGGCCTCGAGGGCTCGAATACAAGAACTCGATCATAGACGAGTCAGCGGAAGCAACAATATCTGAGTACAGACATAAGTTAAACAAGTTTGCCTTAAGAAGGCTAGCACAAATTGGGATACAGATTGAAAGAGGCGCAAGCCGCCTGCCTGGGATCCTCCTAAACTACTCCCGGTCATCGTCAGCGAGCTGCACGTAGTAGTAGGCACCTCCCGAGTAGTAGTAGTCGTCGTCGACGGTGGCGTTTGGCTCCTGGGCTCCAACGTCTGGTTGCAGCAATCGAGTATAGAAAGGGGGAAAAGAGGGAGTAAAGCAACCGTGAGTACTCATCCAAAGTACTCGCAAGCAAGGAGCTACACTACATATGTATGCATTGGTATCAAATGGAATAAGGGTATCATATGTGGACTGAACTGCAGAAAGCCGGAATAAGAGGGGGATAGCTAGTCCTTTCGAAGACTACACTTCTGGTAACCTCCATCTTGCAGCAGAAGAAGAGAGTAGATCGTAAGTTCACCAAGTAACATCGCATAGCATAATCCTAACCGATGATCCTCCCCTCGTCGCCCTATGAGAGAGCGACCACCGGTTGTATCTGGCACTTGGAAGGGTGTGTTTTATTAAGTATCCGGTTCTAGTTGTCATAAGGTCAAGGTACAACTCCGGGTCATCCTTTTACCGAGGGACACGGCTATTCGAATAGATCAACTTCCCTGCAGGGGTGCACCACATTTCCCAACACGCTCGATCCCATTTGGCCGGACACACTTTCCTGGGTCATGCCCGGCCTCGGAAGATCAACACGTCGCAGCCATACCTAGGCACAACAGAGAGGTCAGCACGCCGGTCTAAATCCTATGGCACAAGGGTCTGGGCCCATCGCCCATTGCACACATACACGTTGCGTGGGCGGCCGGAGAGCAGACCTAGAAACCTCCATTACAAAGAAAGTTGCGTTACGCGGTCCAACCCGGCGCACGCCGCTCAGTCGCTGACGTCATGAAGGCTTCGGCTGATACCACGACGTCGAGTGCCCATAACTGTCCCCGCGTAGATGGTTAGTGCGTATAGGCTAGTGGCCAGACTCAGATCAAATACCAAGATCTCGTTAAACGTGTTATCTTGAAATAACCGCGAACGCCGACCAGGGCTAGGCCCACCTCTCTCCTAGGTGGTCTCAACCTGCCCTGTCGCTTTGCCACAAAGATCCACACAGAGGGCCGTTGGGACAAAGGTCCTTTCAGCCCCCAATCCGTGAATCACTCGCGGGTGCTCCACGAGCCGACCCGACTTTAGTCACCACATGTATCATGTATAAAATATAGTATATACCCGTGATCACCTCCCGACTGATCACGGCCCGATAGTATAGCATGGCAGACGGACAAGAATGTAGGGCCACTGATGATAAACTAGCATCCTATACAAAGCATTAGGATTGCAGGTAAAGGTAACAATAGTAGTTGCAAGGACAGGCTATGCATCAGGATAGGATTAACGGAAAGTAGTAACATGCTACACTACTCTAATGCAAGCAGTATAGAGTAGAGTAGGCGATATCTGGTGATCAAGGGGGGGCTTGCCTGGTTGCTCTGGCAAGAGAGAGGGGTCGTCAACACCGTAGTCGTACTGGGTAGCAGCGGCATCGATCTCGGTGTCTAGCGAGAGAAGAGGGGGAAGAAACAATAAATATTAAGCAAACAGATGCATAGCGATGCAAGACATGACAAGTATCGGCGCTAGGGGTGCCCTAACGCGGTACGAGGTGGTACCGGTGAAGGGGGAAAACATCCGGGAAAGTATTCCCGGTGTTTCGCGTTTTCGGACAGATGAACCAGAGGGGGAAAGTTGCGTGTTTGCTATATTAGGGATGCGTGGCGGACGAACGGGCTGCGTATCCGGATTCGTCTCGTTGTTCTGAGCAACTTTCATGTACAAAGTTTTTCCATCCGAACTACAGTTTATTTTATATTAATTTTTCAAAGTTTTAAATGATTTTCTAAATTTTTGGATTTAGTTTAATTTGAAATTAAGTTGGTATTTAAATGCTATGGATACACAGGAAGTGTACCCAGAAGTGTGCACCTGACGCTGACAGGTGGGGATAGTTGACTAAGTCAACTGCCTAGTCAGCACCCAGTCAGCAGAGGCTGAAAGATGGGGCATGTTGACTGAGTTGACCCGGTCAACATCTGACTGGTCAAAGGGTGAATAGTAAAGGTGGGTCCCGGCTGTCATAGACTGTTTAGTTAACTAACAATAGTTAACTAGGTTAATTAAACATAATTAATTAAGTTAATTAATCTAGTTAATTAATTAATTAATTTTTTATTAATTAATTATATTTTTTATTTTTGTTTTCGTTCTGGGCGACGAGCGCCAGCCCGACAGGGCGCCGCGGGGCAGCGGGCGAAGGGGCGGGCGCGCGGCCTGGCTCCGGCGGCCATGGCCGCGGCCGGAGCAAGGCGACTCGGTTTACCGGAGAGGGTCACCGCGACGGACGCAGCGGGAGTGGGGTGAGGCCCTGGCGGACGCGGCCAGGCGCCGCGGGGCGGAGACGGCGGCGGGCGCAGGCATCCGGGACAAGGACCGGGCGGCGACGGTGTTGAGCTGGGCGGCGGCGTCGCTCGTGCGCGGACGGGGATGGCGGGCACGACGAGGTCGCAGCGGCAGGCGGGCAGCGGCGGGGAAAAGCAGGAGCATGCTGGAGCGAGCGGGTGCGAGGAGTGAGAGGCGACGGCGCGGGGCGAGGCCACGGCGGGCGCAGGTGGGCGCGTGCAGGGCGAGCCCCGAGCAGCGTGCAGGGGGCGGGTGAGCGGCGTGGTGGCGCTAGGTGAGGGCGGGCGCGTGCGCGCAAGACGGCGCGTCGCTCGGTGAGCAGGGGAGGGCGCGCGTCGGCCGGGAACGATGCAGAGGAGAGGAGAGGGGGGTAGCGGCTCACAGGGGGCCGTAGGGTTCGCGGCAACGGGCTTGGGGAGGAGGACGGAGACGAGCGACGGAGAGGACGGCAGGGCAGCTCCGGCGATAGTGGCCTCCGGCGAGGTCCTCAGGCGGCAGGCGCGTCCAATCCGGGCGGTGACAGACAAGGGCGAGGTGGAGGCGTCGAGCCCGATCCTAATTGGATCAGGGGAGAGTGAGAGTGGGGGCGCGAGTGGGGGGAGTGGGTGCTGTTGGATTAGGGTTTCGGGATCGGGGGGGATAACGGGCGGCCGGATGGGTCGGTTCGACCGGGCCGGCGGAAGTGGCCAGCTGGGCCGGTTGGGCCAGGGGCACTTTTCCTTAGTTTAGTTTTTTTTCTTTTTTATTTTCTTTTCTTTAATTTATTTACTTTTCTATTTTAAATCATTTTAAATTATTTAGGCCTTCTATAAAAATGTGTTTACTACACCATAAATTCCTAGGCATTTATTTGCACACATCGAACAATTTTGTTTTAATTTTTGAAAACTTTTATTATTTAACCTTATTTTAAATTTGAATTTGAATCGGTTTTGAACTAGCGATAGGTTAGCAACAGTAACCGCGGTGACGTGGCATGATTAGCGTTGGATTACTGTAGCACGATTATCCAGGTGTTACATGAACGATGATGAAGGAGAAGCGGGGTGGAGCCCTGCTGCAGCGCTGGAGGTGATGGATGAAGGAAATATGCCCTAGAGGCAATAATAAAGTTGTTGTTTTAGATTTCCTTATATCATGATAGAAGTTTATTATTCATGCTGGAATTGTATTAACCGGAAACTTGATACATGTATGGATGCATAGACAAAATACCGTGTCCCTAGTAAGCCTCTACTAGACTAGCTCGTTAATCAAAGATGGTTAAGTTCCCTAACCATAAACATGTGTTGTCATTTGATGAACGGGATCACATCATTAGAAGAATGATGTGATGGACAAGATCCATCTGTTAGCTTAGCATATTGATCATTCAGTTTCATTGCTATTGCTTTCTTCATGTCAAATACATATTCCTTTGACTATAAGATTATGCAACTCCCAGATACCGGAGGAATGCCTTGTGTGCTATCAAACATCACAATGTAACTGGGTGATTATAAAGATTCTCTACAGGTATCTCCGAAGGTGTTTGTTGGGTTGGCATAGATCGAGATTAGGATTTGTCACTACGAGTATCGGAGAGGTATCTGTGGGCCCTCTCGGTAATGCACATCATAAGAAGCCTTGCAAGCAATGTGACTAATGAGTTAGTTAAGGAATGATGTATTACGGAATGAGTAAAGAGACTTGCCGGTAATGAGATTGAACTAGGTATGAAGATACCGACGACCGAATCTCGGGCAAGTAACATACCGATGACAAAGGGAATAATGTATGTTGTCATTACGGTTCGACCGATAAAGATCTTCGTAGAATATGTAGGAGCCAATATGAGAATCCAGGTTCCGCTATTGGTTATTGACCGGAGAGGTGTCTTGGTCATGTCTACATAGTTCTCGAACCCGTAGGGTCCGCACGCTTAAGGTTCGATGATGATTTTGTATTATATGACTTATGTGTTTTGATGACCGAATGTTGTTCAGAGTCCCAGATGAGATCACAGACATGACGAGGAGTCTCGAAATGGTCGAGAGGTAAAGATTGATATATAGGACATACTATTCGGATACCAGAAGTGTTTCGGGGGTACCGGGTACTTATCGGGTCACCGAAAAGGAGTTCCGGGCACCCCCAATAAAGATATGGGCCTAATGGGCCAAGAGGGGAAACACAACAGCCAGCATGGGTTGCTGCGCCCCCCATATAGGCCAAATCAGAAGGGAAAGGAAAGAGGAGAAGAGAGAAGGAAGGGGAGGGATTCGGCCTCCCCCTTCCTTCCCTTCTCCCTCCTCCTTCCTCCCCCCTCCGGAAATTATGGTAGGGGGCGAATTGGACAAGGCCCCCAAGTAGGATTCCTCCTACTTGGGGCGCCCCCTTGGCTGCTCCCCCTCCCACCTATATATATGAGGGGGGAGGCGCCTAGAAGAGATATCAACTGTTGTTAGCCGTGTGCGGCGCCTCCCTCCACAGATTACACCCTCGGTCATATTCTCGCAGTGCTTAGGCGAAGCCCTGCGCGGATCACATCACTATCACCGTCAACACGGCTCGTGCTGATGAAACTCATCTACTTCCTCGACACTTTGCTGGATCAAGAGTTCGAGGGACGTCATCGAGCTGAACGTGTGCAGAACTCTCCCCTTCTCGTTGCTCTGCATTTCCTAGATAGATCTTGCGTGAGCGTAGGAATTTTTTTTTGAAATTGCATGCTACGTTTCCCAACAATGGAGACGTAGAGTTCTGGCAGGGGTGTGGCGTCGCGGCCGGGGTGGTGGAGCGGCGACGAAGGCAAGAGAGAAATAAGGACGAAGAGAAAATGGGGAGGGTGGAGGCGCAGGGTCCGGGAATGGTTTTGGGTGGGCCGAGGGTGTTGGAGTCCTACGTATCTGGTATCCGGGCTCCAGCACACTTCCCCCACATAGTCTCTGGTTTGCAGGAGAAAAAGCGTCCGGATCGCCCCGGGAACCGATACATGCCCGTGTTGGATGGCTTCGACGGTCCGGACAGATGCGGGCGGTTTTGTGGGTCCGCCTTGAAGATGCCCTAAGGTTCTTTTCCGCTTTGTCCCCTCTTAGGTGGTGCTTCCGGTGCCAACGGGAGACGCGTGAAGATTATGTTCAACCGGGTTTTGTTTGGATCCTGTGGCGTGTGCTGGTGCAGCCGGTGCCGCTGTGTCGAGGCTCGTGAAGTTCCGAACTACCTCTAAAAGTACATGTATCTCTAAGGTGTACACGCCATGTTCCGATTTTAATAGTGCAATCAATCACTCACCCCCACTCCCTCTCACGCCATTAGTAGGGCTTCTGTTTCTTCCTTTTTACGTTTTGTATCTGTTTCGGGGCAGCGAGAGACTGTCACGTCCTAGAGTTGGAATAAGTTCCTTTCCCGCTTTGTCCCCGTTCGGGTGGTGCCTCTAGTGTTGGCAAAGGGTGCGTGAAGGTTATGTTCCACCAGGTTTGTTTGGATCCTGCGGTGTGTGCTGGTGTAGCCGGTGCTGCAGTGTCGAGGCTCATGAAGTTTCGATCTACCTCTAAAAGTACATGTATCTCTAAGGTGTACACGCCATGTTCTGATTTTTTTGAGGGTGGAATATCTATTCCATTAAACTTAGTGCGCCAGATCGGCATTCACTAATACAGAAACAAAGTCAGGGGCATCCATCGCCCAAACGGAAAGAGGAACCTCAGCCGCTAGGCCAAATTGTGCCAGGGCATGTGCTACGCTATTACAACCATGAGGACAAAAAAAGAAGTCAAAGAACTCAAAGGATGCATGGCTCAGACTCCTTGCTTCCCTGAAGAGAACTCCGAGTACGGCCGCGTCATAGTCCCTGGACTTGATGACGTTGATCAGTGTGAGGCAATATGATTCAAAAATGACTCGCTGTGCACCCAGATCAGCAGCACCCTCGATTGCATTCAGACATGCCATTGCCTCAGCCTGCAAAGGGCTTTGCACATGTTCCAGCTTGCCTGCAGCAGCTGCAAAGAAGCTTCCTATTTCGTCGCGAGCCACAAAACCCCAGGCGCCGGACCCTGTCTCCACTCGGTAAGCAACGTCCAGGTTTATCTTAACAATATTAGAGGTAGGTGGCTTCCAACAAGGCTGTGAATTTGACTATGGAGCTTGTGTAGGGGACTGGGGTTGCCCACTTGCAAAGTCCAGTAGATGTTTAGAGACGAGGGCACTCACTTCTGCTGCTGATTGTTGTTTCTCGCCTGCATTTGTTTTGTTCCTGGTAGTCCACCACTCCCACAATAACACCGCTACACGGAGCTTCTTCTCGACTGGAAGCGCATAAACCTCATGAATCACATCAATGGAGTCTCGGCACTAACATAACTGAAGCCTAACATCTTCTAACCGTTGCTCCCTCCAAACTTCTTTAACCGTCTTACATCTCAAGAAAAGGTGTCCTCCATCCTCGTCCAGTCTAGCACACATGGGGCATCGAGTGTCAAGTTCGATCTTCCTGCGTTTGATGTTTAGTTTTGTGGGAATACTATTATGTGCCAACCGCCACAAGAACATGCAGACTTTCCCTGGGAGATTCAAGCTCCATATATGCTGCCACTTCTCTGATGTCAAAGCGTGGGCGCTGGAGGTTCCAGCATCCTGGTACTTTCTTGCCTCTTTGAGACTCACCCCAACCTGATACGCCAACTTGACCGAAAATACCCCTTTCTTATCATAGTGACATGATAGAAAATCCTCCATCCCGGATCTCAAGGGAATAGCCAGAATGGTTCTTGCATCCTCTAGTGTGAACAATTCCGTCACAAGCTCAACATCCCAGTTCTCCGTCATTGGATCAATCAGTTTGTGTGCCTTGGTTATGATTGCCCGCCCCTGGTGTGCCACCGGCTTTTGAGTAGCCCCCCTTGGAATTCATGGATCAGTCCAGACATTGACCTGCCGACCATCGCCAATATGCCAAATGACCCCTTCCTTGAGCAGATCACATCCCCTTAATATGCTTCGCCAGGTGTAGGACATACCTTGTGGTTCTGGTGCTTCCAGAATGGAGCAGTCCGGGTGGTACTTGGCTTTCAGCACCACAGAACACAGTGACTCTGGATTTTTTATGAGCCTCCACACCTGCCGAGCAAGCATGGCCATGTTGAAAATATGCAAATCCCATAAACCAAGGCCGCCCTTCTTTTTCCCTCTCATAATCTTATCCCAGCTAATCCAATGGCATTTGTGCACTCCTTCTTGTTGGTTCCACCAATACCTGCTAATCATTGCATTGATTTCATCACACAAACTTTTAGTCCAGTCAAAACAGGACCATAAGTGGGAATGGCCTGTGCAACTGCCTTAATTAGAATCTCCTTTCCCGCCTTGGACAAGAGCCTCTCAATCCACCCCTGAATTCTTCTCCATATGCTCTCCTTTATGTACTCAAATTCTTTGCTCTTTGCTGATCCCAGGTGAACCGGCAAACCAAGGTATCGTTCATTCTGTGATTCAGATGGGATACCTAGGACATTCAGTACTTGCTGTTTGTTGGTAGAATCAGTCTTCTTACTGAAAAAGGCCGAAGACTTCTCTCTGTTTATTTTCTGTCCAAACTGGGCCTCATATAATGCAAGTATCTCCTGAAGACGGGCAACACTTGCTGCTGTAGCTTTCATCACTATTAAGGAGTCATCAGCGAAGAACAAATGGTTGATGCTCGGGGCGCCAGGACAGACTTTAACTCCCGCAATGGTCTGATCCACCTCCGCTTGCTGCAACAACACTGAGAAAGCTTCCGCACAGAGGATAAACAGGTACGGTGACAAAGGGTCGCCTTGTCGCAAACCCCTCTGAGGGAGGAAAGCCTTGGTAACCTTATTATTGAACTTAACCCGATAGGAGACAGACCTCACACACTTCATAACCAAATTCACCCAGGCAGGAGAAAAACCCATCTTGTCCATCATTCCTTCGAGGAAACTCCACTCCACCCTGTCATATGCCTTGCTCATGTCTAGTTTCACATCCACAATCCCTTGTTTGCCGCCCTTCTTGTGATGCATTAGATGGGTGATCTCGTAGGCGAGCAACACATTATCGGTAATCATGCACCCAGGAACAAAGGCAGATTGGGTTGGGGAAATTATGTCTGGCGGGATCAACTTCAACCGATTTGCCAAAACTTTTGAAATGAGCTTGTACAGGACATTGCAAAGACTGATTGGGCGATATTGTGATAGAATTCTGGGTCCTTAACTTTGGGGATCAGCACTATTGTAGTCTCATTCCACCCCTCCGGCATAGGGTTACCATTAAGAACACCGAGTACTTCCTCTTTCACCTTCGGCCCAACCTTCTGCCAAAACTTCTTATAGAAAACCGCCGGCATGCCATCAGGTCCTGGAGCTTTTAAATCACCAATTGCATCGAGAGAACTTTCCACTTCCTCCCCTGAAAAAGTTTGGTGAGGATATCATTCATTGGCGGGGTCACTGACAGGGGAACATGCTTTAAGATATCGTCTTTTGGTGTTCCTGCAGAAGATACGAACAAACTTTTGTAGTAGTTATATGTAAAGGGTCCTATATCTTCCTCCCTCTCCACTACACTCCCTTCTTCCTTCCTCAATCTTCTAATTAAATTCTTCCTCCGTCTCTCCGACGCGTGTGCGTGAAAGAAACATGTGTTTCGGTCGCCGTACTGCAGCCAATTTGCATGTGCTCTCTGCTGCCAATACAAGTTGTGTTGGCTCTCAAGGCAGTTCATCTTATACCTCAGTAAATGCTCTCGGGAAATGTTGTGCTTGTCTTCCTCCTCGTCTACACCGCTCAAGTTCCTTTTTGACATTCTTAATTGTTTCAACTCCCCCAGCACCTCCCTATCTCACTTTAGTAATCTTGCACCCACCCTTCTCACCGCCTCTCCCACCGAACTAACCCCCTCCTAAAACACTTCATTCCAAGCCTCCTCCACCACCTGGCCACATCCCTCTTCTTGGAGCCACAGCGCCTAAAATCTAAAGCACTTTGGACCCCGACCCGCAGCCGCCTGCAGACTTTGTCCGTTAAGCTCAACAATGATTGGGCGATGGTCCGAATGTCTTGGGTCGCCGTTAATAATTTTATGCAGAGGGAACATACACCTCCAATCCACGTTCGCCACTGCCCGGTCTAGTCTCTCCCGCGTGTACCCCTCCGCATCCGTCCAATTATTTCTCCAGGTGAAAGGATCTCCAAGAAACCCCAGGTCCTCCAGCCGACGGTGTTCAAGGCATCTTCAGAAAGCTTCCATACAGCCATGGGCCCGAGCCGTCCTCCTTCCTTCTCACCCCCAAACAGGATCTCGTTGAAGTCTCCTAGGCAGAGCCATGGTAGGTTTGACTGCCCATGGAGAGCTCTAAGAAGCCTCCACGTGTTTTCCTTCTCTCCTACACTCGATTCGCCATAGACTCCTGCCAATCTCCACTTGCTGCCATCCTCATTTACTACATCCGCATCAATATGGTACCTCCCCTTCCATCTCAACCGTACCTCCACACCCCTCCTCCAGAACATCGCCAACCCGCCACTACGCCCCACACTATCCACCACCACCATGTTTGCCAGATTCAAACGCCACCGTAGAAAGTCAATCTCCCTCTCCCTCATCTTTGTTTCGGACAGGAAGAGTATGTCAGGATCTTCAACCCTCTGGAGCTCCAGAAGGCCCCGAACTGCCGCTGGGTTCCCAAGCCCCCGGCAGTTCCATGCGATAACCTTCATTGGTGGCTGCAGTGTTGTTCCGACAGCCCCGCTTTAATGGTGTTGGTCATGTTCCCCTCCGCCTTGTACCTCTTAGCACTCCCATCCTCCTCTCCCTCCCACTCCATGTCCACTCCCCCCTCTTTGCACCCACAGTTACGTCCAGCACGGTGCTATCATCCTTCCCACTTTTGCGTTCTTTCCTTCTGAAACTGCGCCCTCCCCCTTTGCCACCGTCCTTGCCCTTTCTTGTGTCCTTTGTTGGCTCCCCCCCACACGCGCCTCCCTTTCCCCTTTCTCCTCCCTTCTAGCTACACCAACAAACTCGCCAGGACCCCCTTTCTTCATCTCTTCAAAAGTACCCGCTGGCATTCTGGATGCACTTAGATCCCTTCCCAGGCCACTCCTCCCCAACCCATCTTCCATGGGTTCATTCTGTTCTCCTCCAACACCAAAAATTAGTTGTTTTTTGCTGGTCTTGTCCTGCCCCACATTGTGAAGATCTTTATCCTTCTCCTCAATCTACATATTTTCATTCGATTTTTTTGCGGGCTCGTAACCTCCTGGGATACATGCTCAGATATACGATGCCGAGCACCAGTCTTTTCTTTCCTCCAACTATCACTGTCACTCCCTGGTTTGCTCCTGTTGTAACCCCAGCCAAAGCTCTTTCCGCTCCCGCTGTTATGCCCATCATATCTTCCTCTGCCATCACTCCAGCTCCCCCGGCTCATTTCATTTGTAGCCTTGGGTATGCTTGCTTTAAGCCAGGGTCCGAACTGCTTGACTTCCCCTTTTTTCAACCTTACTGAGCACTCATTCTCCACATGGTCGAGCCTGCCACATATATAACAAAAGTCTGGTAGGAATTCGTACTCGAAACGCCTCCAGTTCTCTTCCTCCTCCTTCTTCTTTTCCTCAACGGTTAATATCTTCTTCTCCTTCTCCTTATCATCTTCAACATCAAGCACAAAGCCTCTCATAATTGGCCTCGATATGTCCATGCGCACCTTAATTCGCAAGTACTTCCCTGCTGCCATACCATCTGCTCCCGCATCTACTTCTAGTGCTTCACCAATAATCTCCCCAATAGCCAGTCCTGCATCGCGACACATCATTCCCAGCGGTAGATCGAAGACTCTCACCCAAATCGGCACCCGTTTGAACTCATACTCCTTGGTGCTTTTGTTCGGATCAAAATCATCAACCACCAACAACGACTTCCCAAACATCCATGGTCCTTCGTCCAGGGCCGGGGTGGTGGAGCGGCGACGAAGGCAAGAGAGAAAGAAGGAAGAAGAGAAAATGGGGAGGGTGGAGGCGCGGGGTCCGGGAATGGTTTTGGGTGGGCCGAGGGTGTTGGAGTCCTACGTATCTGGTATCCGGGCTCCCGCAAACTTCCCCCACTTAGTCTCTGGTTTGCAGGAGAAAAAGCGTCCGGACCGTCCCGCAGACCGATACATGCCCGCGTTGGATGGCTTCGACGGTCCGGACAGATGCGGGCGGTTTTGTGGGTCCGCCTTGAAGATGCCATAAGGTTCTTTTCCGCTTTGTCCCCTCTTAGGTGGTGCTTCCGGTGCCGACGGGAGATGCGTGAAGATTATGTTCAACTGGGTTTTGTTTGGATCCTGTGGCGTGTGCTGGTGCAGCCGGTGCCGCGGTGTCGAGGCTCGTAAAGTTTCGATCTACCTCTAAAAGTACATGCATCTCTAAGGTGTACACGCCATGTTCTGATTTTAATAGTGCAATCAATCACTCACTTCCCTCTCACGCCATCAGTAGGGCTTCCGTTTCTTCCTTCTTTTTTTACGTTTTGTGTCTGTTCCAGGGTGGCGAGAGACGATCGCGTCCTAGAGTTGGAATAAGGTCATTTCCTGCTTTGTCCCCGCTTGGGTGGTGCCTCTGCTTCCGGCGAAGGGCAGGTGAAGGTTATGTTACGTTGAATCTTGTTTGGTCCCGCGGGTGTGCAGGCGGAGTCGATGCCGGTGTTTCGAGGTCCGTGAAGTTTTGATCTACCTACAAAAGTACATGTATCATAAGGTGTACACGCTATTGTTGTATTTAATAGCACAATCAGTCGCTCACTCCCCCTTACGCAGTCATTTATGTTCTGAAAATTAATTGATTTTATTGATGTATACCCAGGAACAAAGCACTCAGCATACACAGATACTTCTTGAATTTAATTTGAAAAATCTCCAGGTTTCAGGTACGGCATTATTCTTCTCTCTTATACTCACTGGTGTCAGTATGACACGAACGATGATCCCAAAAAAACTGCCATTTTTGTCTCTTTGTCTCTCTCGGCCAGCAGTACGAAGGACGGCACTGTCGCCGCGTCTCTTGTCTCACACCGGCAGGTCAAGCAGCAGGCCGATGTGGCCGCACTCGGCGCCCGAGCTGCTGGCCGCGTCGGAGCGCGCCGGCGGCGACCTCATCACGCGCGTTGACGGCCCGAACCCGAGCGTCAGCTCCAGCCCAATTTCGTCGTCGTCGCGGGCCACCTGCGGCAGCACTGGGGGGTTCCGCTCTGCCTGGCTGACGTGCGAGGCCGCCTCAGCCTCGGTGTCCCCGGACTCTCCCCTCACCTGCTTGGCTGCCACTGCCACCGCCACGCCGTCGTCTTCGACGTGGTCGTGGCTGCCGGCCGACTCGCCGTGGCTCGGCACGCGGTCGAGGTCACCGTCGCGCTTGGCGCCGGAGGGGCTCTTGGATTTGGCCGTCGAAGAGGAGGACGCGCGCTTGAACATGGTGCGCCCAGCGTGCGAGACGCCGAGCGGGCCGGCGGCGTTTGCAGGCGCAGGGACGACATTGGGCCTGGGGACATGGCGGCGGACGTCGAAGGCCGCCACGAAGCCGGGATGCCTGAAGGCCCCGGACGGGACGGGGATGCGGCGGCCCTCGAAGACGGCCTGGACGGCGTCCTGGCACGCCTCCCACTGGCCCGTCGTGAAGAGCCCGGTGGCGCCGTAGACGGGGTTGGCCACCCGGCCGCACGCCTCGTAGAGCAGCGAGCGGAAGAGCGCCGGGCGGAGGGCGGGGTCGGTGCCGGCGGCGAGGAGGTTGAGCAGCCCGGCGCGGCCGTAGAACTTAGCGAGGAAGACGGTGGCGTTGGCCTGCGCGTCGGCGCCCCGGATCCAGGTCAGGCAGGGGCGGATGGTGCAGTCGTCGGCGCAGCCCTTGCGCAGGGCCCGGCAGCCGTTGCAGCTCGCCCGCATCGTCGGTCGGTCGGTCGGTGGAGGTGGTTCTGTGTTCCTGCTCCGGTGAAGTGGTGGTGGTGATGGTGATGTGGGACGGCGGAGAGGGCCGGAGGGTTTTATAGGTGTGTTGGCCCACGGTTTTGGGAGGGTGGGTTCGGCGCCGCTGCCAAAACAATGGGAGATCGATCATGCCGGCCGGTGCTGTGCTCACCCGGGGGTTCCACAAATGGAAGAAACAAAGAAACGGATGCGGCTATTCTCTCATATGAGCAACAGTAAAATCGTCTTAAATAGTAAATTTTTTAATCTATTTCTTTTTGTGGTTCAAAATGCTCATGTGTGTGAGCATATTGCACCACAAAATAATCGGAATTTTCAATTTTTTCATGCTATTTTATTTTATCTTATTGTTCACCGGGTCTAATGAGTTCGGGCTCATCCAAAGGTGCCGGTCTTCTATGGTAGGAATGGGGTGTTTGGAAAACATAGTTACTGCATTCACTTTTCAACCGAATTGATTTTTCAGAAAGAAATGGATTTTAGCCGAGAAACAATAGGCGGAAGGGAGCTTTCGGTGGAGTATCTTTCCGGGGGGTGCCGCCGCGGTTTTCTTGGAGTGCTGTGTGCGCGTTGTATGGTAGGGGACATCCTGGCCAACCCGAGAGGGAGGGATATGGTGAAGACAGGCAGGTTGCCTGTCTGACAAGAAGACCGCGGGCATCAGGCTTCAACCTCTACCTTTTCGGCAACAATCTACGCCACTTACCAGAGCATGTCAAGGAGGTATCCTTTTTTTTAATATTTAATAATTACAATTGTGTTCTAAAAAATATAGTCCTTCATAAAATTATTGTGTCTTAAATAATGTTCACAAATACTACTTTAAAAGTTAGTGTTTTTGAAAAAAATTCAAAAACAGTTTCACCTTTTAGCAAACATGTTCTCAATTTTTTTTAAATTCACCTTTTCTAAAACTAAATAAAGAACCGACTAAACAATATGCTTGCTACTATCCAAGTCAAGGCTACACAATATTCGGTCAAGTCACTGCAGTACCCTGGGTTGAAAACTAAATGTTCGACAATATTCAAACCACAATATTTCACAATGTTCACGATTTCAAAAAATAAATCACGAATTCAAAAAATGTTGACGAATTTTTAAAATGTTCACAATTTCAAAAAATGATCATGATTTTAAAATATGTTGATAATTTCAAAAGATGTTCACGAATTAGCAACATGTTCGCAAATTGAAAAAGAAAGGAAAAAACAAGAAGAAAAAAGGAAAAATAAAATCACCACTATGCTTCACACGAAAGTAAACATGTACTGCCCACTCGTGACAGAGAAGAACCTGGAAAAAAAATCGAGAAATGGAAAAAACCTAAGAAAACCAAAAAAATTAAGAACCCTAAAAACTCGAAAGAACAAAAACACCATGAAAATAAAAAGATAAAAATAATCATACAATAATTTTTAGCTTTCATCATGGTGCAACTTATTTTTCTCTCTAAATTTAGCTTTCATCACTTTTCTAGGTGTTCTCGTAATCATACTATATTTTTTGCGGGTTACAAAAAGGATTTATGAATTAAAAAATAATTGCGGTGTTTCAAAATGTTCACAGATTTAAGAAAAATGCACATGAAATTTAGTTTTTCATATACTTAAAAATATTAATGTTTTTTTGCAAGTGTTACAATTTTAAAATACATATGGACTAAAAATTGTATGTGAATTTTAAAAAAAAGTTCATGGGTTTTAAAAATATGTTCAAGGGTCTAAAAAATGTTCATGAATTTTGGTTCATGAAATTTACAAGAGATAGTTGAATTCTTTCTTTTTCTGTTGATATATTTCAAATTTTAAAAGATAGAGACAAACAAAAATAAAAAATAGGTAAATATTAAAGACCATACATCTTCAGTCCAAATTTAAGACAATACATATAATCATAGATAAATATTATAACGCTTTTTATGACCGAAATATTATAGCTCACTTAGTCAATTTCTATGTTTGCCATATTTTTATTTATTATTTACTTGTTGATTCATATTTGTACACATGAGAATCATCCCCTCCTTCCAGTATTTCTGTTATGCAAAGCGGCGCTCATCACCTGTAATAAATGTTTCTAGTCTCACCCACAGTTCGCAACCACAGTAAATTTGATACATATGTGGGAACATGTATGCATGCAGGAAGACACACGAGTAGGATTGAGTGCGTTAAGGGAGATCATGATTTTCGCTAGTTTGTGATTAATGAGCTTGGTATACGAGTTGTCCATAAAAAGCATTGTATAACCAGTTCATCTTGGAGTCATCTTTAGTCCAGTTTTATAACTATACATCTAATAGTACATAAATATTATACCTCACATATTATCATTTATATTTATACATAGTGCTGTGATTGTAATTATTATTCGCTTGCTGATTTAGATTTCTACACGTCAAAATAACTCCCTCATCTCCACAGCCAGAGGCAGGATTTCTCAAAGCCTAGGGCTAAGTTAAGTTACTAAAAATAATGTCAAATACCACACATACCAAAGTATGTTAAAAAATCACATTAAAATGAAGCATGAATTCATTATTACCACGAGAAAAAAAAATCAAAAAACATAGTTTTAACAAAGTGCATCATTGCAAGCGTTGGTACCAAATTAACGAAGACTTGCTCAACTTTAGGTCATCATTCCTTCACCAGAAATGAGAAGGACCTTCAGCTGCAAACATAAAATGAAGTATTTAGAAACAAGACAATAGACATGGACCAAGTCGATCGTTCATATGAAATTTTGCACATAGAAAGATAACACATAATACATCATTCTCACAAAGTGCACGAGGTAGTAGCCTCTTGCGTTTCTGCATTTATGATAGCACTGTTTGATCTTAATATCATTAACGCTTGCAAATACATCAAGCTCCATATAGCACACCACCTTGGATTTCTAAATCATTGTTCACAATGAAATAAAATTGACTAAGTAATATATTTAAAATCAGCAACTCACTGAGTTTGACTGATATGGAAGGAGTAGCAAAAACGAATTTAGATGGTACAAGTTACAAATTACTTGTTTTAACCGGGTGTGTGCGCACTGCAGTTTAGCAGGAGTTGGAGACTTGCAGAATAATGGGAAGAATGAGAGGCAAACGGGGCGTAGCGTGGGTTGACTAGGGCGGCGGCATAGTGCCTGATCGAGGTGAGGTTTCCTCCGCTTTCAATCGGGTGAGAGATTCTTTTTTAATAATCCTACACTTACGAATAGTTACGCAGTAAGATTTTACGTAACCTTCCCTGGATAATACCCCCCCCCCCCCCCCCCCCCCCGCAAGATTTTAATCGGGGTGGGCCCCTCCTCACCTAATCCCAATCACAAATTTTGACATGTGGCTAATCACGTAAGATTACATTAAACTTCTTCGTAAGTGTAGCATTACTCATTTTTTTTAGGAACGATCGGACGAGAGATGGTCGAAGTGTTATCTGCACAGCCGTGGAGGGATTACAGTTGGGCTAATGGGCTGGCAAAAGCCTGGGGCTGGGGGTTGGGTTTGTTTGTATGTCAAATTCCAAAATAATAGTTCCTCGCTTTCTCCATGTTGATGGCCTTCCTCGGAGGGGTAGGTGTTCCAACGAGTTTTAGGTTGGTGTCAACCGTTGGGCATACGTTCTGGTGCAATTAGTGCTTGTCCAAGGCAGCGACGTCCTAGAAAGGGGATGTCATTGCATTAGTGTTTGTTCCATCTTTGTCCGATGAAACTCGATGAGATACAACTCCATCGTAGGACTTATGAGGTTTGTGTCCTCCTCCCATGTCTTTCCGACTCATTTCAGTTGGGTGGACCCAACAAATTGATCTCATCCCAATTTTCCAATCATAGCCAACTTTTTCTTTCTAAAAAAAGACAACTTTTGCTACCCCTAAAAAATACTTTTGCTGCAACTTGAGTGGGTGATTTTTCCCTATACGAATCTCACCCATCTTTAAAGAAAAATCATGTCTCCTCACATCCAGCAGCCCTCGCTTCTCGTAGTTGTCGCTCACGGCCCGCCTCACCTTCGATGGTCCTATGAGCCTTGGAGGTGCAGCGGATCCAGGTCCACCACCAGTAAGAGGGTCTCGTTTAGGTTTTGTGTGGTAGTGAGGCATCCACATCCTAGAGTTGGAATAGGGTAATTTCTGCTATGTCCCCATTCCGGTGGTGCGATCAATGGCAGTGAAAGGCGTGTGAAGGTTATGTTCCATCATGCGTCATGCGCTCATGTAGTCAGCACCATTGTGTCGTTGAAAATTTCATGCTTACTTGAGTCGTTGTTCCTTTGATGGACCTTAATATATTGGAAATTTCTCGCATCAAATGATATGGAGATTGGGGGCAGTGGACAGATGAGTGGAGGGGGGTTGGGGAGGACATACATACCATCAAATTCAAGGAACAGAAGACAAATATGGCGGGCGACAGTGACCGGGCGGCAAGTGTTGCGGCGATTGCAACCAGTGGTCGGCAATAGAAGGAACCTTGGCAATGTTCCACATCCTCTTAGTGTCAGAAAGATGTAGCAGCATGCACTACATGGGGACGGGGATACCTCGATCTAAGGTCGGCCATGTGAGTCGGCGTAGGCCCAACTTCCGGCCCATTCCCAACACATTTCGCTCATTCCCAACTTCCCGAATACAACCAACTTTTGCCGCATAACTTTATCAGTTGTGATCTTAGTTCCAAATGGTGTGAGTTGAATTATGAAGCCCATAACCTTGCCAAGTTCTCTCTCCATTGCAGGGTCCCGATCTCTAGCCTGGTGTTCCTCATGACCCTTTATGTATCTCTATGACCACCTCTTCTCATTAATAAAGCTCCAACTTTTACTGCAACTTAGTGGATGACTTACCCCCTATACGAAAATATCCCTCTCATATCTTAGAGGTGCGGCGGATCACGATGCCCCGCCAGCAGGAGGGCTCCCATGCCTTCTTTTTTCCAGGTTTTTTGGCAGGAGTACATTTTTTTATGTTTTGTGTCTGTTTGGGGCGACGAGGCGGTCACATCCTAGAGTTGGAATAAGGCCCTTTCCTGCTTTGCCTCGGATTGGGTGGTGCGTCGAGTGTTGGCGGAGGATGCGCGAAGGTTATGTTCTGCCGGATTTGGTTGAATCATGCGGCATGTGCAGGTGCAGTCGGTGCCGCTGTGTCGAGGTCAGTGAAATTTCGATTCACCTCCAAAAGTACTCCCTCCATTTCTGTTTAGTCTGTTAGTACAAAGTTGAGTCATCTATTTTGGAACAAAGAGGGTAGCTTAGTATTGTAGACCTTGATATTTTTTGCAATAAAGTTGGTCAAACTTTACAAAGTTTGACTTTGACCAAATTTTATATGCAGACTAAAAAGAAACGGAGGGATTACATGTATCTCTAAGGTGTACACGCTATTGTATTCACTCCCTTCTCACGTATAGTCTTCAAAATACCAAAACAAGACAGAGATAGTCATTTATTTTTGGAAATTAATTAATAGATGTATCCCTTTGAACAAATCCCTCAGCAGGTTTCTTGATTTAATTTAATTTTTACAGGTTCTAGGTACTACACAATTTTCTTCTCTTCTAGTGAGAGATATCTCTATCCCAAAGGTGTTGATATGGCACGAACGATGATCCCAAAAAACTAACATTTTTGTCTCTCTCTCTCTCTTAGTGGCGGGTGACAGTGACCGGGTGGCGAGTGTTGCGGCGGTTGCAACTAGTGGTCGGCAATAGAAGGAACCTTGGCAAGGTTTTACATCCTCTCAGTGTCAGAAAGATGTAGCAACATGCACTACACGGGGCGGGGATACCTCGATCTGAGGTCGGCCATGTGAGTCGGCGTAGGCCCAACTTTTGGCCCAGGTTCATTTCAGTTGGACCTACCCAACACATTTCGCTCATTCCCAACTTTTCAAATACAACCAACTTTTGCCGCATAACTTTATCAGTTGTGATTTTAGTTTCAAATGGTGTGAGTTGAATTATGAAGCCCATAACCTTGCCAAGTTCTCTCCCCATTGCAGGTCCTGATCTATATATAGCCTGGTGTTTCTCATGATCCTTTATATATCTCTATGACCACCTCTTCTTATTAATAAAGCTCCAACTTTTGCTGCAACTTAGTGGATGTCTTACCCCCTATACGAAAATATCCCTCTCATATCTTAGAGGTGCGGCAGATCACGATGCCCCGCCAGCAGGAGGGCTCCCATGCCTTCTTTTTTCCAGGTTTTTTGGCAGGAGTACATTTTTTTTACGTTTTGTGTGTGTTTGGGGCGACGAGGCGGTCACATCCTAGAGTTGGAATAAGGCCCTTTCCTGCTTTACCTCGGATTGGGTGGTGCGTCGAGTGCTGGCGGAGGATGCGCGAAGGTTATGTTCCGCCGGATTTGGTTGAATCATGCGGCTTGTGCAGGTGCAGTCGGTGTCGCTGTGTCGAGGTCCGTGAAATTTCGATTCACCTCCAAAAGTACTCCCTCCATTTCCAAAAGTACTCCCTCCATTTCTGTTTAGTTTGTTAGTACAAAGTTGAATCATCTATTTTGGAACAGAGGGAGTAGCTTAGTATTGTAGACCTTGATATTTTTTGCAATAAAGTTGGTCAAACTTTACAAAGTTTGACTTTGACCAAATCTTATATGCAGACTAAAAAGAAACGAAGAGAGTACATGTATCTCTAAGGTGTACACGCTATTGTATTCACTCCCCTCTCACGCATAGTCTTCAAAATACCAAAACAAGACAGATATAGTCATTTATTTTTGGAAATTAATTAATAGATGTATCCCATTGAACAAATCCCTCAGCAGAGACCAAAAGGTTTCTTGATTTAATTTAATTTTTACAGGTTCTAGGTACTACACAATTTTCTTCTCTTCTAGTAAGAGATATCTCTATCCCAAAGGTGTCGATATGGCACGAACGATGATCCCAAAAAAACTGACATTTTTGTCTCTCTCTCTCTCCCAGCCAGCAGTAGGAAGGACGGCACTGTCGCCGCGTCTCTAGTTTCACGCCGGCAGCCCAAGCAGCAGACCGGCGTGGCCCGACTTGGTGCTCAATCTGCTAGCCTCGAAGCGTGCCGGCGGCGACCTCAGCACGCGCGCGGCTGGCCCGAACCCGAGGGTGAGCTCCAGGTCAATTTCGCCGTCGTCCTGTGCCACCTGCGGCACAGGGGCGCTCGCGCTCTGCTCTGCCTGGCTCACGTGCGAGCCCGCCTCGGCCTCCGACGAGAACGATTGTACCCTCTTCTGCTTGTCTGCCAGCGCCTCGCCGTCGTCTTCAACAGCGTGGTCGTGGCTGCTGCCGGCCGTCTCCTCGCCGAGGCCACCGTTGCGCTCGGGTCTGGCCGTGGAAGAGGAGGAGGACGCGCGCTTGAAGCTTGCGCGCGAGGCGCGGAGTGCGGCGGACGCACGGTCGATGCCGTCCTTGGGGATATGGCGGACGCCGTAGGCCGCGAGGAGGCCGGGATGCGGGGCGGCCTGGTCGGCGGCGACCTGGGGGATGGGGCGGCCCTCGAGCACGGCCTGGACGGCGGCCTGGCAGGCCTCCCAGTTCCCCGTGGAGAAGAGCCCGGAGGCGCCGAAGACGGGGTTGGCCGCGCGGCCGCACGCCTCGTAGAGCAGCGAGCGGAAGAGCGCCGGGCGCTGGGCGTCGTCGGGGGCGGCGGCGAGCAGGTTGATGAGCCCCGCGCGGCCGTAGAACTTGGCGAGGAAGACGGTGGCGTTGGCCTGCGCGTCGGGGCTCCGGATCCAGGCCAGGCAGGGGCGGATGGTGCAGTCGTCGGCGCAGCCCTTGCGCAGCACCCGGCAGCCGTTGCAGCTCGCCCGCATGGTCGGTCGGTCGGTGGAGGTGGGTCTATCTTCTTGCTCCGGTGAACTGGTGGTGGTGTGGGACGGCGGAGATGGGGGGCAGGAGGGTTTTATAGGTGCGTCGGCCCATGGTTTCGGGAGGGTGGGTTGGGCGGCGGTGCCAAAACAACGGGAGATGGATAGAGTGGGTTCCGGAAAAAGAAACAAGAAATGGATTTTAGCGGGCAAACAATCGGCGGGAGGGAGCTTTCGCTTTCGGTGGAGTTTCTGTGCGACGTGCCGCCGCGGTTTTCTTGGAGTGCTGCGTGGTACGTGACATCCCGGCCGGCCCACCCGGGCGGGAGGGATGTGGCGCAGGCCTTTTTTTTTTTTGGTGAGGGTGGCAGGTTGTTGCTCTTTTTTTTTTGGAAAACTTTCGATCTATCAGAAATAATAAAAAATACATCCAGATTCATAGATCTTCTAATCACGACTACAAGCACTGAAGCTAGCCGAAGGCGCGTCGTCGACGGGAGACAGAAAACCTAGCCGCCTTTCCTTGCAAGGAGAGACGAAGGGAGGAGAAGTTTGCACACGACAGGTTGTCTGTCTGATGTGAAGAGGGCACACATCAGGCTTCTTCGACCTCTTCCTCTTTGACGACCACCCACGCATCTTACCCTGGCACGTCTAGGAGGAATCCTGCATAAATGTTCACGTTTTCAATGAATGTTGGCCTTTTTTTAAATGTTTCATAATTTTAAATTATGTTTGTACTTTTGAAAAAAGTTCAAAGTCACTTTAAAATGTTTGTGTTTTTGAAAAAATGTTAACTATTTTTCAAAAATGGTTTAACAGTTTACCTTAAATGTTCTCAATTTTTTTGGAAACATTTCACTTTTCTTAAAACCAAATAAAAAAGTGCTCGCTATAGTATCCAGCCAAGTCGCTAAAATATTTTAGTCGCAATTTTCGGTAAAGTCGCTCTAGTACCCCGGTCAAGTCGTTGTAGTACCTGTTGAGTCGCTAATGGGCTGGCCCAATCGGAGCGGGCTCGTGTGAAATAACGGTCATTTGACGCTAATCACGTCAAATAGGAGGACCCCGAAATCACTAATTAAAAAGTACTCTTTGCAACATTACTCCCACCACCCAGGTTGTGACAAGTGTCACACTACATGTGCGCCACTCGTTGGAGTAGCCAGTTCCCTACAACTATCCTCATGGGCCGGCCCACTACACCTTGGTACCGGTTTTATCAACATTGGACTAAGAGCGAGGATATGTCATTATGTATAATTTTTCATCTTCCTCCTCTTCTGTTTTTTCTTTTCTTTTTGAAAAATGTTTTAATTAATAGTTTTGAACATTTTAGAAGAGTGCTCCTATAATTTCTAAAAATGTTTGATAAAATGTTCATCATGTGATTGTGTGTTTGACAAAGGATCATCGGGTGATTTTTTATTGTGTATTTTAGATAACTGTTCATTTCTTTATACAAACATTTTCATCATGTATTTGAAAATTCTTCATTGTATATTAAAAATGTTCATCATGTATTAAAAAAAATGTTGGTCATGTATCTTATACTTAAAAAACGATCACCATCTTTTTAAAAGATGCTTAATATGTTTTTTTAATTTTGTCATGTGTTTACAAAATGATTATTGTGTATTAAAAACATTCACCATGTACTTAAAAATAATCACCATCTATGTAAAAATGTTAAGTACTCCCTCCATTTTTAAATATAAGATCTTTTAGAAATCTCAATATTAACTACATGTGAATGTATATAGACATATTTTAGAATATAGATTCACACATTTTTCTTCGTATGTACTTCATATTGGAATCTCTAAAAGGTCTTATATTTAGGAACGGAGGGAGTATATTTTAAAAAATGTGACTCTGTAAAAAAAATCAAATATGTTTTAGAAGTGTTGACTATGAATTTGAAAATGTTCAATATATTTGAAGAGCATGTTCACTGTGTATTAGAAAGATGTTCAACATGTATTTGAATTTTTTTAATGGGTGACTTGTATTTAAAAATGCTGAGCGTGTGAGGGAGTCCTGGATTAGGGGGTGTCCGGATGGCCGGACTATACCTTCAGCCGGACTCCTTGGCGTGGAAGGCAAGCTTGGCAATACGGATATGTAGATCTCCGACCATTGTAACCGACTTTGTGTAACCCTAACCCTCTCCGGTGTCTATATAAACCGGAGGGTTTTAGTCCGCAGGACAACATACAGAACAACAATCAGACCATAGGCTAACTTCTAGGGTTTAGCCTCTCCGATCTCGTGGTAAATCTACTCTTGTACTACCCATATCACCAATATTAATCAAGCAGGACGTAGGGTTTTACCTCCATCAAGAGGGCCCGAACCTGGGTAAAACTTCGTGTCTCTTGCCTCCTGTTACCATCCGGCCTAGACGCACAGTTCGGGACCCCCTACCCGAGATCCGCCGGTTTTGACAACGACATTGGTGCTTTCATTGAGAGTTCCTCTGTGTCGTCGCTGTTAGGCTTGATGGCTCCTACGATCATCAATAGCGATGCAGTCCAGGGTGAGAACTTCCTCCCCGGACAGATTTTCGTCTTCGGCGGCTTCGCACTGCGGGCTAATTCACTTGGCCATCTGGAGCAGATCGAAAGCTATGCCCCTGGCCGTCAGGTCAGATTTCGAAGTTTAAACTACATGGCTGACATCCGCGGGGACTTGATCTTCGACGGATTCGAGCCACTGCCGAGCGCGCCGCACTGTCACGACGAGCATGATCTAGCACTGCCACCGAACAGTGCCCTGGAGGCCGCACCCGCATCGGCTTCGACCCTTAATTCGGAGCCAACTACATCGATCGAGGATGGGTGGTTGGACGCCGCCTCGGGGGCTGCGATCCCAACGGCGATCGAGCCGAACACCAGCCCCGCACTCCGCGAGACTCGTGACTCCACGGAGCCGGACTCCTCTCCGGACTCCGAACCCTCCGCGCCCCTGCCGATCGAATCCGATTGGGCACCGATCATGGAGTTTACTACCGCGGACATCTTTCAGCACTCGTCTTTCGGCTATATTCTGAAGACACTAAAGTCTCTCTCTTTATCAGGAGAGTCCTGGCCGGACTACGGTCAGCAAGGTTGGGATACGGATGATGAAGAAATTCAAAGCCCACCCACCACCCACTTTGTAGCCACTGTCGACGATTTAACCGACATGCTTGACTTCGACTCCGAAGACATCGGCGGTATGGACGCCGATGAAGGAGACGATGAAGAACCAGCCTCTATTGGGCCCTGGAAAGCCACCTCGTCATATGACGTATACATGGTGGGTGCACCAAAAGATAACGACGAGGAGCGGAAGGACGCACCGAAGGCTTGTTCCCTTGAGAAGCAGTCAAAGCGGCGACGCAAGCGCCGCCCCAAATCCCGCCTCGACAGAAATAACGATCACACAGACCCAGCGCTGGAGCAGGGCGAACCGCTGCCAGACAACGGCAATCCGGATAATCAAACCGAACAAACAAATTCTATCAAGTATAATGGTCCGTGCGACATAACGCCGGACAGGCACCCGGAGCAGCAGAATGCCCGTAAAAGGCTTGTTGCCACCGCGAGGAGTCTTAAAAAGCAGAAGCAAAGGCTCAAGGCTGCGCAAGACACACTCCGAATCAGATGGAGTAAAATACTCAACACAGCAGCGAGGTACGGCGACAATCGCCCCTCCAAGAGCTACCCAAAGCGGAAGCTGCAACCTGAATTCGATGAGGAGGCCTCAGACCCCCCACAACCAAATATCAAAGCAGCCACCTGGCCGGATAGACGACCCCTCCACCAACATAGAGCGACATACAACGCCACTCACAATACAACACGCGACCCATGCGAGGGCTCGCACCCAAAGGACGGCGCAACAAGATCCATCTATGGACCACGCAAGCGCGCCCCAGCATACAATGCAACACAACAAACATCCGAACAACGTGGTACACCCAGCTACAGGGGTGCCGCACACCCCCTATGTTTCTCCGATGAGGTGCTAGACCATGAATCTCCAGAGGGATTCAAGCCCGTAAACATAGAGACATACGACGGAATAACAGACCCTGGGGTCTGGATTGAGGACTACATCCTTCATATCCATATGGCTCGAGGAGATGATCTCCACGCCATCAAGTACTTACCCCTCAAGCTCAAAGGGCCAGCTCGTCACTGGCTTAAAGGCCTCCCCGAAAGCTCCATTGGAAGTTGGGAAGAGCTCGAAGACGCCTTTCGGGCAAATTTTTAAGGGACTTATGTCCGACCTCCGGATGCGAACGATTTGAGTCATATAACTCAACAGCCCAGAGAGTCAGCCCGAAAGCTTTGGAACAGGTTTCTTACTAAAAAGAACCAGATTGTCGACTGTCCGGACGCCGAAGCCTTGGCAGCTTTTAAGCATAGCGTCCGTGACGAATGGCTCGCCAGACACCTCGGCCAAAATAAGCCGAGAACGATGGCCGTATTAACAAGCCTCATGACCCGCTTTTGCGCTGGTGAGGACAGCTGGCTAGCCAGATGCAGCAGCAGCGACCCCAGTACATCTGGAGTTAGAGATGGAAACAGGAAATCACGGCGCAACAGCAATAACAAACACCGGAATAAAGAAGACAGCACGAAGGGCACGGCAGTAAACGCCGGATTCAAAAGCTCTCGGCCAGGTCAAAAGCCGCCCTCTAAAGGCACCAGGGATGAACTGTCCAGCCTCAACAAAATTCTGGACCAAGTATGTCAGATCCATAGTACCCCTGGTAAACCTGCTAATCATACCCACAGAGAATGTTGGGTCTTCAAGCAGTCCGGCAAGCTCAACGCCGTACACAAGGGGGAGGATACACCAAGTGAAGACGAGGACGAGCCTCCCAAGCAAGACACTGGGGAACAAAAGAAATTTCCACCAGAAGTCAAAACAGTAAACGTGTTACACGTGATCAAGGGAAAAAACAACGCGGCACTCCCAGGAAAATATACCCAAGTGCTTGTCACCGCGAAGTCCTGCCACTGGTCGTCTCAACCGATCACTTTCGACCATTGCGATTACTCAGCAAGTATCCGATGCGCAGGATAGGCTGCCCTGGTATTAGACCCAGTAATTGGCGGATATCACTTCACACGAGTCTTGATGGACGGTGGCAGCAATCTAAACCTAATATATCAGGATACAATCCGCGAGATGGGGTTAGACCCAACAAAAATTCACCATAGCAATACTATCTTTAAAGGAGTAACGCCAGGCCCAGGGGCTCGTTGTACGGGCTCCCTCCTACTACAAGTTATATTCGGCTCCCCCGATAACTTCCGTCGCGAGCATTTAACCTTCCACATCGCTCCATTCCAAAGTGGCTATCAAGCACTGCTCGGACGCGAAGCTTTCACTCGCTTTAATGCAATACCACACTACGCCTCCCTCACACTCAAGATGCACGGTCCACGTGGCATCATTTCAGTGAACGGAAATATCGAGCGATCTCTACGCGCCGAAGAGAGTGCGGCTGCCTTGGCAGCCGCACACTAAAGGCGCCCGAATCAGCGAAAGCATCCAATAGGTCGTCAAGACCTCAGACACAACTAATAAAGTCCGGCGCCGCTATTTATACCGAATAAATGGTCACACCCCTATTTGTCAATACAAGGGGCTCAACACGCGCAGACAAGTGGCAATTTCTTCTCATCTTGAATTATACATAGTTTCTTTAAAAACTATCTTTTTGCACGACAACTTTTTCACCTAAATTCCTCTCTTCTACAGACGATCATCGTGCTACACCCGTCCAGGATATGGCACAACAGAGACACAGGCGCAGACGTGCAGCAGGGACCCGCTCCAAGGATTCTTTTTAGATTAAGACCCTGCATAAACCTTTTTTACTGTCTCTTGTTGATACATATCCACCGTTGAGAAGGATGCTGACGTCTTGGCATGTGGCCACGCCAGAACAATGCACGTATCTGGACACAAGGGGCTTCTCACAAAGGCCATTATTAGGCCCGGTTTATACCACAAAGACCGAATATCTTAGGGAGTGTTCGGCGTCGCGAGTTCGGCCCTATATGCATCAGCTCCGAATCATTGTCTTTGGTCAAATGTTGGGTTTGCCCGGCTCCTGTGTTTTGGTGCCTTACGTTCCGCTTTACCGGCTAAGGTAGCACCAGGAGAACTACCGCGATTGTGCCCTGATTCATTCGGACGAGCAGCTCAGTAGAGAAAGCCGAAAACTGACTGTCATGATATAGCGTGAGACTGGTCAACCACTCGATGACCTGTTGGAATGTTAGAATTCCTCCGCCTTAACGAAGGGCCGTTTTCCGGCCAGGCATGTACGCACCCCGGGATCGGGAGAGTGCGGAGCCACCAGGGGCTATCTAGTAGCCCCACTGTCAAACTCCTATGGCTAAGTGAAAGTGCTAAAGCATTATAGTCTGATTGCCTCGCTTGCTCCGCTATCACCTCCTTAATAGGACCAAGACGTTGGGTTAAGTGTGAACGCGTGTCTTTTACGAGCACCTCCGCATTATATGCGTGGGGGTTGAAGCCGACGACTGCAATCTTTCAGGTTATACACATGTATACATAAACGGCCGCCCAGGAGGCATCATGTTACTTTCAGGCAAAAGTATAAAAATAGCCTTATAAAAATTTATAAAAGCATTTCGCTTACAATGATATTACATATCACTCAAACATAATATTTTTTGAGCACTAGGTCTCTATCAAACGAGCACCCTCAAGAACTTCTTCAAAGTAGTGCTCAGCAGCCATTCGACCTATGGCCGAATCCCGCGTTGCAACAGTGGTAGCATCCATCTCCGCCCAGTATGCTTTAATACGGGAAAAGGCCATCCGTGAGCCCTCTATGCACGCCGACCTCTTCATCGCATTAATGCGTGGCACCACGTCAAGAAACTGCTGCACCAAGCTAAAATAGCTGTTCGGTTTTGGCCTTTTCGGCCATAGCTGATCCACAATAGACCTCATGGCGAGTCCAGACAACCTATTCAGTTCGGCCCATTCGGCTAATTGGTCAGTCAATGAAAGCGGACGTTCGGGAGAATGGAATTGTGTCCAAAACAGCTGGTCCACTTCACGGCCCGTTTGACCCTGGAAGTACTTGGCCGCATCGGCAGCGCTCGCCGCCAAATCCATATACACATCCTCCGAACTCCATAGCTGATCCAGAGAGGCATACCGTGGATCTCCGAACTTCCTCCGCAACATAAAGGATTTCTCAGCTACAATATCCCCGGCTTCCCGCAGCTCCTCCTTCTTCGCCCTCATAGTAGAGCGGATGTCTTTTCTCGTCGCAGCAGCCTTCTCAAGGTCCGATGCCTTCGCTAGATTTTCCTTTTCAAGAACCCGGCAACGGTCGGCGGCGGCTTTTGATTCTATGGCCATCTTGGCCATCTTATCTCGGCTCTCGCCATGCGCGGCCTTCTCAGCTTTCAACTCTTCGGCCGCCTTCAAAGCAGCCGCATTACCAAACCTCGCTTGTTCCTTGGCTCGGGCAAGTTCTGCCCACAAGGCTTCAACAGTGGCAGCTCCATCTGCAGTCACAACATATTAAAGATACTGGCATCATGCTGCTCTTACTATGTGGCGTTTACCAGATAATGACACTTACCCTGTGCCTCGTCAAGCCTTTTGTTAACAAGCTCGATGTCGGCGTCTGCCGCATCCAACTGCCGTTTTAAATGGGCAAATCGCTAGTCCGGCTAGCCACCGGAGCTTCCATCACCTGCACATAGAGGCAGTATGGTTATTACCTGGGAATATGATCCTCTGTTCGTCGTCGTTTCCGACAACAACCAGAGTCTCAGGGGCTACTATCTACACAGGGCACACCTAGCATGTGTAGGACTATCATACATTATTTTACCTACCTCAAAGTCTATCAGTAGACTCATAAAAGCTTCATGCAATCCGCTTTCAGCGGACGAGATTCTCTCCATCACCGTATTCATCAGCATTCGGTGTTCATCTGAGATGGCCGCTCGCCCCACCAACTCCCTCAGAACATCCGATCGCGCACCAGACGGTGCCGGACTCTTTTGTCTGCCCTCTTCGGGAGCCGGACACTGGGAGCTTCGGGGGTCAATGGGATTATCTTCTGGCCTCACCGGACTCGGAGAGGCCCTCCGCGACGACACTTCGGGGTCGCCCGCTTCCGAAGCGGAGGAGTCCAGAGGAGGCGTTTCGCTCTCCATCATCTCTGGAAGAAGATCCCCCGAAGACGAGCTCATTTGAGAGGGGCTAAGGCCCAAACTGCAAAGATATATGCGGTGGTTATTTCCTTAGAAGAAAAAGATGGCATACCTGTACTATTAGAGTATTTCGGGTCACTTACGACTCGCTGGAGAATTGATCCCCCCGCGGATGTGGCAAAAGCACCCCCAAGGTAGGACCCTCTGTGGGAGACTTCTTCTCCCATTTGGAAGCTTCAGCTTCCGAATCCCCGGACGCAGTCCTTTTCCTCCTCTGGTCGTCTTCCTTCATGGAGACGCTCACTCCCTCGGTTAGAATGGGCAGCGTTTGGGGCCCGCGTCCGCCCCTATTATCCTCCCCAGTATCTTCCTTCAAGGGCTCCGGGCAAGGTGCGACCTGGAGCATCTTTTCCAATACCGGATTGTCCAAACCCTCAGGGAGGGGGGCCGAACACCGAATCAACTTCGCCTTTGTTAGCCAGTCCTGGTCAGAAAGCGAACTCTTAGAAATAACTTCGTAACAAATGAGAGATAGTATGTTCGGCCGGAAGATTCCTTACCTGTTCGGCGGCGCGGTTACTGCTCAGGCCCACGTCCTCGGTGATTTCCGGACACTCTACCTGAGGTCTGAATAATGACTTGTACATCTCCTCGCGCGTCAGGCCGAGGAAATTTTGAATGACACGCGGTCCCTCGGGATTGAACTCCCACAAGCGAAGGGGCCGGCGTTTGCAAGGCTGGACTTGACGAACCAGCATAACTTGTATTACCGCAACCAAACTAAAATCTCCATTGAAGAGATCTCGAGTGCGGCTTTGCAGTATAGGCACGTCCTTGGCTGGACCCCAGCTCAGACCTCTGCTGATCCATGACATCAGTTGTGGTGGAGGGCCCAAGCGGAAAACAGGGGCGGCCGCCCACTTGGCACTTCTAGGAGCCGTGATGTAGAACCACTCATGTTGCCACAATTCAGACACCTCTGGAATGGAACCTTTGGGCCATGGGGCTCCCGTCATCTTGCATATTGAGGCACCTCCACACGCTGCATGTTGCCCCTCGATCATCTTCGGCTTTACTTCAAAGGTCTTGAGCCACAGGCCAAAGTGAGGGGTAACCCGGAGGAAGGCCTCACACATGACAATAAATGTCGTGATATGAAGAAAGGAGTCCGGAGCTAGATCATGGAAATCTAGCCCGTAATAAAACATCAAACCCCTGACGAAAGGATCCAGAGCAAGGCCTAGACCTCGGAGGAAGTGGGAGACGAACACGACGTTTTCGTTGGGTTCGGGGGAGGGGACGGCCTGCCCTCGGGCAGGCAGCCGATGCGAAACCTCGGCAGTCAGATATCTGGCCTCCCTCAACTTTTTGATGTCTTCTTCCGTGACGGAGGAAGGCATCCATCGGCCTTGAAGGCTAGATCCGGACATGATTGAAGGTTCGGAGCACCTGACCTGAACTTTGGGTGTTTGAGCTTGAGGTGGGGGAAGGATTCGATTGAGCACGGGAGGAAAAAAATAATAGCCTTGTCCCTTTATAAAGAGGGTAAATATCAAGCGTCCTCTCCGTGGCCGTTTGGACTTGCCTACAGTCTAGGAGTCCTAGAAGCGGTTGGGTTGCCCACGCCCGTATTGATGAGAATTCCAGAATAAGGGGACACGATCTCTGCTTTAACAAGATGTGCCAAGGAACCGCCTCGCATGACACGCTGAGGTGGGACAATAAAACGATTCGAATGAAGGCTTGGCCATGGTGCGATGTCACACTACGGAATACGTCAGCAGATTAGATTTGTGTAAATATTATTCTCTCTATGGAAATATGTGGAAACTTATTTTGCAGAGCCGGACACTATCTTTGTGTTGAAAATCTTCTATGAAGTATTTGGAGGAGGAACCCGCCTTGCAATGCCGAAAACAATCTGCACGCCGGACTCGTCGTCATTGAAGCCTGGTTCAGGGGCTACTGAGGGAGTCCTGGATTGGGGGGTGTCCGGATGGCCGGACTATACCTTCAGCCGGACTCCTGGACTATGAAGATACAAGATTGAAGACTTCGTCCCGTCACTACAAGAAAACCCCCTATAATGCAACATATATTCTTCAACGTTTTGACTGTATGTTGCAAAATTCACAATAGATACAGATAATAAGCATTGTAGCATATGCGTTTTAGATGTGTGCTCCACAACTCCAGACTCTTGTGGCCCGGCCCAAGTTGGCTTCACAATTAATCTAGGTCATTACCTTTTCCCAGCCTCCCTGTTCCTCTCGATCTCTCCCACGCCGCCCACCGCCCCTCAGCCTACCTGCATACCGGAGCGCCGCCGCTCACCGCTCCCCTGCGATCCTCCGTCTCGGAAGGCCGCCCCTCACCACCCCCCTGCGATTCTCCATCCTGGCGCGCCGTCCCTAGTCAACTCTCCTATGCGACCTTGCTTCTTGGCGCGCCGCCCCTCGTCACCGCTTCTCTACGACCAACTGCGTCTACTACCTCTGCACGAGGGCGTGCGGCTACGGGCAGAGTTACCGCTACAACAACCCTCGCGATCGCGCTGCCGTGGTGAGCCGGACCGCTTTTCTTCTCCAATTTTATTTTCCCCATCTTGCTCTACTTGACTTGAGTCTAGTTGGGAATTGCTACTTACGACTTGCTCGTCCCTGATAATGACCGAGAGGTTGAATTATAGATGGTTGGTGTGGAGGGGAGCTTCTAGCTGAAGCCTCTTGCTGTGATTGAATTGTTTCTAGTTATGGCTCAGGAGCTTGTCACCAGCCTATGGAAGTGAAACTTGATTGTGCAGCCGTTGGTTGTTCTCTTTGATTATGTGATTGACTGATTGTATAATAAGGCTTGTTGTCTTAGTCTTGTGGTTGATGTTGATGCTTCAAAGTTCAACTTTCTGCTTACGGTGCCACTTGCTTATGTTGTAGGCCTGATCAGTCACGCCGTCATATGCCCATATTTCTTTCCGAGACTTCGGAGCAGGTTACAATATCAAATTTCTCTACTAAGTAATTATTACCTACACTCGGTGCAGAGAAATGCAATCGCACTCAAGCACTGAATATGTTGCAATGGACATGACCCCAAAACTTTCTCCCTGTCTTTTATTTGAGACACAGTTCTGTAACTTTTTGTTACATATTTTCATTCGCTTAAAAGACCATTTCGATCTCTATGTTCTCTGCTACTACAAACCGAGGAGCAGCTTGACAACTTTACGCAGCTCGGTCGACTAAGCCACTGCGACGCTGGGGGAGAAGGACATCGGTGCAGAGCATGGCAAGGCCGAGTACTTGTTGGATCTTAGGGCTTCTGATCCACAGTTCTCCGCATCATCATCCATCAGCATCTGGTGACATTATTAGCACTCAGAGCTTCATAAGGCTTTCTGCCCAGTACAGTTGGAGTTCAAGAGCGTAAGGAAGGTAATCTGGTGATCAATCACTGTTGCTTGTCAGAAAACTCTGAAAATATTATTGAGTACATCTACCATAAACTATGCTTGCCATTTTAAAAGATGTTTATGTGAGCTTCATGTCATATCAATTTTTTTGAAGCAAGCAGATCTTGCGATTTACTTATGATTTATGAACAGAAAATGTTTACTGTGTAACCCCTAAATACAGTAGAAGAGATTAGAGAAGCAGTTCTTATAAAACTACGCTGAGACGAGTAGTACTTATTTAGTCAAGTGACATGTTAGATAAAATTCTACACCTATTACAACTTATCTGACTTCTGTATTTCTTAAAGATAGCTGAACTAGATTGTGTTCCATAAAGGGACATCGCCACTAGGGATTAAGGGACATCGCCACTAGTTGATGATTAGTGAGCTTGGTATACTAGTTGTCCATAAAACACATTATATAGCCTGTTCCTGTCGAAGTTATTTTTAGTCCAATTTTATAACTATACATCTAATAGTAGATAAATATTATACCTCACTTATTATCTTCTATATTTATATAATGCTTTGATTCTAATTATTATTGGCTTGCTGATTAAATTTGTACACGTGAGAATAACTCTCCTTCATCTCGGTTTTTCCGTTATACAAGGCGACGTGCATCTCATCTTCTCAGATAAACGTTTCAAGTCTCACTAATGGTTCATGAACGCAATTAATATGATATATGTGTGGGAACTTATGTGAGTGCAATAAGATACACATGAGTGAGTTTCAAGCTTTCAGCGAATTAAGGGAGATCATCATTGTCGCTAGTTGGTGATTAATGAGCTTGGTACATGAGTTGTTCATAAAATGCTTTTGTATACCCTTCTTGCCGGAGTCATCTTTAGTCCAATTTTATAATTATACATCAAATGGTAGATAAATATTATACCTCGCTTATAATCTTCTATATTTATACATAATGTTTTAATTTTAATTATTATGTGCTAGCTAATTTAAATTTGTACAACAAGAATCACTCCCTCCTTCCGGTATTTCCATTATGCAAGGCGGCGTGCATCTCATCGCCTCAGAGAAATGTTTCAAGTCTCACTAACAGTTCACGAGTGCAGTTAATACGATATATGCGCGGGAACCTCTATGCATGCAATAAGAGACACACGAGTGGGTTTGAGCGCGTTAAGGGAGATCGTGATTATTGCTAGTTGACAATTAATGAGCTTGGTATTCGAGTTGTCCCTAAAACGTCCTGTATGTTCATATTGGGGTTATCTTTAGTCCAAATTAATAACTATATACCTGATCATAGATAAATATTATACCACATAATTTCTTATCTATTTACACATAGTTTTTTTAATATTATACCTCGCTGATTCAAATTTTCTTCATTTTTTGTTAGCTCACCCTTATTAAAAGGGCAGGACATGTGAGTGCGAAATTTTGGTTCCCAAACACCTCAGAGCCATGTATTTTTTTTAAAAAGATTTGTATTTTTTTAAAGTTCAATATTTTTTTATGTGAAAACTTATAGTGTCTTCTACATATGTGTAAATGCATATCAAATGATGTGGTAACTTGTAAGCTGCACAAGAGAACAAATTTCCGGCCCCGAAGCGAAAAACAATAAGCCAATTTTAATATATGTGTTTTTGTGTATAAGTAATGTAGTATGAACATATATTATCATAAATATTGTATTAATCAGCAAGTGTGTGTGTGTGTGTGTGTGTGTGTGTGTGTGTGTGTGTGTGTGTGTGAGCACGCGCGAGAGTACTTTTTTCAGATGTTTTTGGATGTGTAAGTACGGCGGGTCTTCTTTTCTTGGGTGTGATTGATCGAATTATGGATACAATTGCAAAGTGGTATCAGTGATATATACTATTGTTGAATGGACGCTGCTGTGTTCAAAAAGAAAATGGGAGGAATGGGCGCTGCTGTTGGAAGTCAACTTCACATAGCACTGGTGCACACGCAAATAAAAGCTTTTGCTTGCTTGCTTTCTTGCTTTCTAGTAGGAGCATCTCCGATCCGACCGGGCATGTCCTCCTTTACACGCACGACCGTGCCGTCTGCCGGCGACTGTGTACGTAAAGTCTTGTGCTACTAGTCACCTCCATCGTCCAGAATGCCAAGTCATACACGACCATGCAAGTTCAGGCGGGCGCTTTCTAGTTTTGTTTCAATTATCGTGTCTAGGAGCGAGTATTCTTTATATTTATCATTGATAAGGTGATCACTGAATAATAGTACTAATAATCTATTTCCTCCATTTCTAAATATAAGACTTTTTAGAGGATTTTAATATGAACCACATACGGAGCTAAATGGATGAATCTCACTCTAAAGTTCGTCTATATATATCCGTATCTAATCCACGTTGAAGTTTTTTAGAAGACTTATATTTAAAAACAGAGGGAGTACTATCAATACTAACAACCACTTGGTGTCTGTTGCTTCTTCCTGGATTAAAAAGCCCAAGAGAAGGCCGTTTTTCTCTTCGTTTAAAAAAGAAAAGACCGTTTTTCTCTGCTAGACATGCCTCAAAGAGACAATTTTGTTATTGCCCTACTAAATAAGGCGATTCCTAACCAGTTACACGAAAATGATATTGCTATTTTTTTGTAAGAAAAATGTATTGGGGAATGTTTGATTTATGATTTATGACTAACTTTGCCACAACTAACCTCAGGCAAATTATAGCCGCAAACAAAAATGTGACAAACAAAATGGCCACTACAAGTGCGGCAAGATTTGCCAATAAAAATTGTGCTTATGCCATATGGACCATGTAGGTGGAAACAAATGTGGCACTGTACCAAACACAGGCCTGAGCTGTTGTGGCATTACTAAGCTTAGGCGTGGCGATCTTAAACCAAACATGCCCTTGATGTATTTGAGACTGACGCGGTTGATATTGATGTATTTGATTGCATCGAGTCTAATGGGGCCGTATATACATTGCAAAACTTGGGCGCCAAGAAGCCTAAAAAAAAGTCTGTAGAATGACAATGCCCGTATGTACATTTCCGAAAGCTAAGCACTAAACTGATTTATCCCCGGGAATGATGATGGAATCCTACGCCACAAAGCAACCAGCACACGCAAAAGCTCTTTCTCCTTGCCTTTTCTTCTTCAAGTCAAAAGGTACAAGACTCATATGCAATCTCCATTTTATAACACATGACGTCCCTATACATCTCTGTCTACGACAAGCTAACAAAAGATTATTTAAATTCATTTAGGTGCCACTAAGTCGCGCCATTGGGTTTTTCACGAAAAATATATTTGGCATATCATTTGACCTACAAATATTTGGAGCAAGACGCGCAAAGTAAAAATGTCTCGTGCACTCTTAAACAGAAGTATAGTTGCTAAAAAAAAGTGGCTTCGACGTCAGTGCAATGGGAGCCAGCTAGAATCCCACGGTGGCGACGCGGCGGTGACATGTGAGACGAGTTCTTCAGTGCACTGCCTTTAGCTTAGCTTGGCTCTTCCATCTCCGGCTGCCTGGCTACATATACCCTTCCATTTGCATCTCAGCCTGTGCGAAAGATTCCACACGGATCGGGATCGATCGCACATGGCCGCGGCGGCGCCGCCCCGGCGCATCGGCAGGTCGACCGTCCACATGGACGGCGGTGGCGCCGACAGGCCGACGCCGGCGATTGATGGTGTAGGCCGCACGTCCTCTGGCGCCGGGGCCGGGCGGCGGCCGGGCATCAACCTCTTCTCGGGGCCGGTATGTGCCGGCGTGTTCGTCTCCTTTGCGCTCTGCATCGTCGCCTACTGCGTCTACTCCTTCCTCGCTCGTCGCCGCGCCATCTTCGACGCCCGCCGCAGGTTCCTCGGCCGCGTGCGCGACAGCTTCAACCGCCTCTCCGAATGGTCAGCCGACGGGCCAGCGACGCCGCCTCCGCCAGCATCAGTGACAACGGCCGACCGCGTTGACGAGCCACCGCCTCCTCCAGTCGCGACCACGCCCCCCGGCTTTGACGTGCCACCGCCGCCTCCAGTAGCGACAACGACCACATGCGATGACGTGCCACCGCCTCCTCGAGCAGCGCCGGCCCGCCCTGCACGGGGAGACGCCTCCAACTCTGGCCTCGGTAACTGCCCGGTGTGCCTGGAGCCATTACACGGGCGTACCAACATCATGGCGGCGCAGGCATGCGCCCACGTGTTCCATGCGTATTGCATCGAGCCATGGCTCCACAGCCGGGGCTCCTGCCCCGTGTGCCAGTGCACTGACAACCCCACCTCCATCCTCATCCCTGACCCCGCCTCCACCTCCACCTCCATCGGCGAATGTCCGGTGTGCCTCGAGGCCTTGCGCCTTGATTGTGGCGACGTCAGGGCGGCACACGCTTGCGGCCATGTGTTCCACTCGCATTGCATCGAGCCGTGGCTCAACCAACAGGGCTCATGCCCTGTGTGCCGGTGCACTGTCAGCTTCAACCCCAACTCCACCTACAACCCCGCCTCCATCTCCACCTCCAACCCGACCCCAGACACGAACCCCACCTCCATCCCGACCCCAAACTCCACCTCCAACTCCGGCCCCGTCGGCGAATGTCCGGTGTGCCTCGAGCCCCTATGCATTGGTGGTGGCGACATGAGGGCAGCTCACGCGTGCGGCCACGTGTTCCACTCCCGCTGCATCGAGCGGTGGCGTGGTGATGGTGCTCGCAACCAGTGATGGTGCTCGCAACCCCCAAGAGACCGTGGTCATGGTGATTGCGGAACAAACGGGAGAGTAGGGGGACCGGAGCTAGCCGACGACGGTGACATGCAATGATCCATGACCACTTGCCTTGAACTACTCTCAGTGACTAAGACAACATGCAACAATGTTGGTAATGACAATGAGTGTGACAGATTGCCAGAAACCAATTGTATTGTACGGTTGTTTTTTTGCTTTTGGAGTGAGCTTGCTTAGACATAGTAGATTTGGTCAGCAAATTGCTTGGATATATTTCATGTATGTCTTGTCATTTGTTCAGTGACAAAATTCTTTTGTTATTGGTGTTATATAGAGTTTGTTACAATGTAAACCAACCCGTAAAGATAAGGGTTTGGAATTCGATTTGATTCTTTTATTGTATCTCAAGCCTTGTAATCTCTGGATGTAATTTGTTGCATATATAAATAACACGCACGCATTGTGGAGGCCTCTTAGGGTGCGCCAGACCGGTGTGTGACCCAATCCCGGCATTGTGGCTTGGTTGGGGCATACGGTTTTAGATGTTAGGCTTTGGTGCGATGTCTGTTTGATATTAGGCTCGGACATTTGGCACCCCTACATCAAGGAGATAGGAGTAGCGACAAATATGTTGCCAAGATGATGGCTTCAGACATAGTGCCGTATTACTTTGTAAGGTCTTTATGAATAATTAATAAAAATGACTGCATGCATCGTCCAGATGCAAAAGTCCCGCGTATATCCTCCCTTTCAAAAAAAAAACACACGCACGTGTCCCTGCTAAGAGGCATACGCTTCAACCCCATCGTTCAACCGAAAGTTTACACTTGGTTCAGTACAGATCAGGGGACTGAATTAACAATCCAAGAGACATTTAACACATGGCAGACCTAATTTTTTATTTCCAGCAAATAATCTCTTTGATAACTTATTGCATTACAAGGCTATTGGATTAAAAGTTTGTATGATGGCACATCGGCATGGTAATGGAGGCCACAGAAAACAAATAGATAAATTCAACACTAGTTTCAGAAACTAGCAAAACCCCTAGCGAGTACACAGACAACTCCTGCCGTCAGAACATAAACCCTCCGTCCAGTCAGCCTAAGAACCACTCCTCTCCTCTAGTAGACAGCTTATGTTTGTTTTTCTTCTGTTGTAAAGATCTGTCAGATTATGCTGTAAGCCCGGACGACCTCGACGATGGGCGCGCGGCACAGCGGGCACTTGCCGGCCCCGCGGAGCAGCTCGCGGGCGCACTTTGAGCAGGTGCACATGTGCCCACACCTGAAAAAGTTTGCAGAAGATGAACCAATGTCACATTTTTGTGTTACCGAGTAAGTCCTTGTGCAACTAATGTCACAAAATGTGTGGAGATAATTAAGGTGAGAGATGGCACATGGAAGCATAACAGACCTGTAGAGAAGCGAGTCGATCTGGCTGTCGCAGCAGATGCAGCAGGTCCCTTTCCTCACCAGCTCCCACTGTGATCCATCATCATACCATCTAACTGTCCCTGGAATAAGTTCAGAATCCAGATTAGTCCTTTTGGTCAATCACCATGGATACATAGATGCCAGGAGATGAATGATGAGGAGCAAGAAGAGGGGAGAGTGATATGATATGACAGACCATGGACAGACAGAGAGCGGTGCATGGCAGAGGCGACCTCCTGCCGGATGGACCTCTGCAGCTCGACCTGCATCTCCATGCACGCCTGCAGCATCTGCTGCGTGCTGGCCATCCCGCGCTGGAGCACGGCCATGTCGTCCCGCAGGTCGTGGATGGCCTCATCAACTTCCTGCCAGACACATTCCTGCTCCTCAGCAATAATACCCCAAGATGGCATCCTGAAGAAAGAGGGGGAGGGGAGACTCACAAGTTCATCTGGGCGGTGCACGGGTTGCCGGCTCCAGTCACGACGAGGCGGCACCATCCGCCAGCGCCGCTGCTGCCTTTGGCCGGCGGGAGGCTGCGCGGCTGCGGCGGCGTCCCCGGCCCGATCTGGTCCATTGTTGAGTGGAGCCGGAGGATCATGCTCCTGCCTCTGAGCGTATGAGTGCACGAGCTGGTCCAGGCTCTCGCGGAAGCCGCTGCTGAGAAGATTGGAGACGCTGCGCCTACAAACCAACAGAGATGATTATGTGATCTTTATCAAGCACGATGATGAAACAATTTATACACTGCAAAAAATTATGTGATCCTTAGTCTACCTGCTTAGGAGTTCTCTGAGCTCCGCCCTGTACATTCCATAGAGCGCGTCTTCCTGGAGACGGTTATGCCGAGCGAAGCCGCCTATATCTTCCGGCCGCCATTGCTGTGCTTCGGCTGCTTCTGGGTTATCAATGACATGCCATTCCTCCTCCTCCTCCTCCTCCTCCTCCTCCTCTACTTCCTGGCCACTGGCACCCGATCCCGATGTCTCCCCTGGCCACTGCACACTGGGTGGAGGCTGCACGTAAGCTATGGCTTCCTGCCGCGCGCTGCCGTTGCCGTCGGAGGAGGAAGAGCCGGACTGCTCGCCGCTCTGCTCCGAGGTCCCCGAGTCCGACGAGTACTCCTGGTACCCGTGCATGCCTTGTTCCTGATCAAGCTGGCCATTCTCCAGAGCATCCCTAGTGTTCGGTACGTTGGCGGATTGATCTTGTGTTGACGACTGAAGCGTCTGGATCTCATGGCTGGCAGAGGCATTCTCCATGTCATGGACATGGTCACGAACGACTTGATCACTGGCAATGTTTTCTGCTCCAGAGGCAGGATGACTCTGTGTAATCTGTCCTGCTTCTCCGGCCGCCGCCGTAGAAATCGGCCCGCCGTCCTGCGCAGGCCTTCCGCCGCGAGAGATTCTGCCTCGCAGAATGGACTGGAAACAATAACATTCAATCATATGAAAGATAAAAATGGAAACAGTGCTCACTTTTCCAGATCAGCAGATAAGATATGATCTAGTAAATCGGTACTACTTGATAGCCGTAAATTATGCCCGTTAACGTAGCTTCTTGTAGTGCAACACATGATCCAACATAAAAAGGGAGAACAATGGGAATGTTCAGCTTCAACTCATGTGTTTCCAGAGTGAGAAGTGCAGGCACAATAGGCATGAATCAAGTACAGGTGGGGTTTTGGGGCAGAAAGATGCAAACTTTTCAGCTGCTATCATCAGGTGCTGCAAACAGCAATGTGCTGAGGACCCCATTGTGATGGATGACGATCATGTTGACATGCCAAATGTAAAGGAAAACATAAAATACTCCCTACAAATGTTGAAGAAGATTAGAAAATACGACTACTACTCCTGTTTCTGACACTCTGATCGTCGACCAAACGAAGTTTTTTTTAAGAGGAAAAATTTGTATTTTGGGGCAGAGTGAAGAGGAGCAGAGGATGCCGGGGTTTGAGTTGACGGACGGACCTGGATGCGGCCGCGGTGGGCGAAGGAGGACACGGCGCGGTGCTCCGAGAGGCCCTGGAGCTCACGCAGCCGCTCCATAGACATGCGCCTGGCCGCGCTCGGCGCGCGCGCCTGCCGCCCGCGGAGCCCCGGCGCGCGGCCGTCCACGCCGTCGCCGCCCTGGCTGGCCCGGCGGACGCGCTCCCGCACCGTCCGCACGCGCTCGCGCTCCGTCTCGCCCAGCCACTCCTCGCCTCCGCCGACGCCGACGCCGTCGCCTCCGCGCGGGGCGCCCCGCGGCTGCTGCGCGGGCGCGGAGGCGGTCCACTCCCGCGCGATCCGCCGCACGAGCGCGCGCTCCGGCGACCGCGCACGCCTCCCGTCGTCGTCGTCGTCCGCGGCGTCGGCGCGGGCGCGGAGGAAGGAGGAGGCGTCGAGCATGGTGGAGACGGCGTGGAGGCGCGCGAGTGCCATGAGCTCCGAGTCGCGGTCCCGGCGGTCGAGCCCGCCGAGCACCATCTGCTCGCAGGCCTGCCGGCGCCGCGCCGCCCACTGCGCGATGATCCTGGACGCCGCGGCGCTGGCCGATGACGACGACGACGACGACGTATCGCCCCCGACCCCGGCGCACGCCATGCTCTTGGGGCGGAGGTCCTCCATGGCGCTGGCCGACATGCTCCTAGCTAGGCGGGAGGGCGAGTGGTGGGTATAAGTAGAGCAGCAGGCGGGGAGGCGGAGGCGGCATTTTTCCACGGGCGCGCGAGCAGAGGAGGAGGAGGAGGAGGAGTTCGTCCAGAGCAGCCTAGCAAATCCCGAGGCGGGACGCTGGCCCGATCGAGAGGTGGAGGAAGAAGAAGAAGAAGAAGAGTGGTGTGGCCCTAGCGGGTTTACCATTGTTTTGCTGCTGATATTTACTCCTCTGGATTTGTTTTGTTTATCGGCGACCAAATCGGCACATATATATATATTGCTCAGGGTAAATGTAAAAATCGCAGGAATTAATGAGGTAATTATAATATGAGTCATCACAAAATCTTTAGTCGGATTTTATGCTTATTCATCGGCGCGTTTTTATGACTGTGCATCTAATAGTAGATAAATATTGTAACCCGCATTTTATGACCCAAAATATTGGGCCTCACTTATTAAGTTCTATATTTTTATATAGTTGTATATCTTTTGAATTGTATGTATTATTTACTCGCCTTGCATGATTTGGAAAAAACATTATTTACTACCGGATTTAAATTTGTACATGTAAGAGTTGTTCTCTCTCCTACCGGTGTCTTCGCTATGAATTTCTGTTATGCAAGGCGGAGTGCACCCCATCTCTTTTGATAAATATTTTTGGTTTTACACACGGTTCGCAAGCGCAGTTAATACAATATAGGTGTGTGAAACTATATGTGTGTAGGGAGATACACACGAGGGGGTTTGAGCGTGCTAAGTGAGATCATGATTGTCGCTACTCCACGCGAGCACTATGTATCTCAATGCCTATGATAAATGCTTCAAGTCTCACTAACGGTTCACGAGCATATTAATACGGTATATGTGTGGGAACCTATTTGCTGCATTAAGAAACACACGAGTGGGTTTGAGCGCGTTAAGGGGCATCGTGATTGTCGCTAGTTGGTGATTAATGAGCTTGGTACACGAGTTGTTCGTGAAACGCTTTGTATACCCTTCTTGTCGGAGTCATCTTTAGTCCAATTTTATAAGTATACATCCAATTGTTGATAAATATTATTCCTCACTTATTATCTTCTATATTTATACATTGTTTTAATTTAATTGTTATTTGCTCGCTGATTTGACATTTACACATGAGAATCAGTCTATCCTTCCGGTATTTTCGTATGCAAGGCGGTGCGCATTTCATCGTCCTTGATAAATGTGTCAAGTCTTACTAGCAGTTCACGAGCATACTCCCTCCTTCCATCTATATAGGGCCTAATATATTTTTCAAGGCTAAGTTTGACCAAATGTTAGAGCAATAATATATGACATGCAAGTTACACAAAGCACATCGTCAAATTCGTATGTGAAAGGGGCTTTCGATGATATAATTTTCACATTATGCATGTCATGTACTATTAATCTTGTCAATAGTCAAACGCGGTCTTGAAAAACGCATTAGGCCCTATATAGATGGAAGGAGGAAGTAGTTAATACAATATATGTGTGGGAACATATATTCATGCAGTAGGAGACACATGAGTGAGTTTGAGCGCGTTAAGGGAGAACATGATGTTCGCTACTTGGTGATTAATGAGCTTGGTATATGAGTTGTGCATAAAACTCCTTGTATACCCTTCTCGTCAGAGTCATGTTTAATCCAATTTTACAACTATGCATCGAATGGCAGATAAATATTATACCTTACTTATTATGTTCTATATTTATACATAGAGCTTTAATTGTAATGATTTGCTCATTGATTTAAATTTGTACACGTGAAAATCACTCCCTCCTTCCAGCATTTCCGTTATGAAAGACGTCATGCACATCATCGCCTCTAATAAATGTTTCAAGTCTCACTAACAGTTGATGAGCGCAGTTAATACAATATATGTGTGGGAAGCTATATGCGTCAGTAGAAGACACACGCGGGGATCTGAGCGTGTTAAGTGGGATCATGATTGTCGCTAGTTGGTGATTAATGAGCTTTGTATACGAGTTGTCCGTAAAATTCCTTGTATACCCTTCCTGTCATAGTCATCTTTAGTCCAATTTCTTTTTACTATACATCCAATGGTAGATAAATATTATACCTCACTTATTATCTTCAATATTTATACATGGTGCTTTACTTTCAATTATGATTTGCTCGCTGATTTAAATTTGTACACGTGAGAATCACTCCATCCTTCCGGTATTTCCATTATGCAAGGCGCTGTGCATCTCACGGCCTTGATAAATGTTTCAAGTCTCACTAACGGTCCACGAGCGTACTTAATACATTGTATGCATGTGAAGCTATTTGCATGTAGCAATAGACACATGAGTGGGTTTGTGCGCGTTAAAGGGGTGGGGGGGGGGTCGTGATTGTCGCTAGTTGGTGATTAATGAGCTTGGAATATGAGTTGTCCCTAAAATAACTTGTATATTCCTGGTCGGGTTATCTTTACTCCAATTTTATAACTATTCACCTAATTATATCTCACATAATCTCTTCTATATTTACACGTGTTTTAATTGTATTTGTTACTTACTCATTGATTCAAATTTGTACACGTGAGAATAATTCCTACCTTTCGGTATTTCCGTTACGCAAGGTGGCATGCGTCTCATCACCTATGATAAATGCTTTTTATTCTCATTCATGGTTCGTCGGTGCAGTTAATACGATACAGTTGTCATTGTATACCTTAAGCTACCAAAAAATTCTGCAACATGCAACCAGATTTGGATTGGCCCGGGCCCAACTTCGGTGCCCTTGGCTTTCGAACCCTCACTTGAGAATTCAATCAAAATTGAGATATCGTCTAACCAGTAATGGTTCGTCTAATAAAATAGAAAAAATGAATCGCTTTTTGAGTTGTTGCAAGACATGAGATGACCACGAGGCGACCAACATTTCTCCTCGAATCATCAGTGTTGCCGTGAGTTCCTCTATCCTGCGCTGGTTTCTAAGATGACAGGAGGGCAAGGAAACCCTGCATCCCTGTGTCTGGTTGTCCCGTAGGGTTCTCAATATTTTTGATGTCAGTAAAGTTGGGCCAGCAACGGTGATGGGAATAATGGTTACTCGACTTTCTCCATGTTGATATAGCCTTCCTCACAGGGGCGTCGATTAGTTGGAGGATGGTGCCTACCCTAGGACATCCATTTGGCACAACTAGCATTTGTCCATGGCAGAGATGTCCTAGATAAGGGATGGCATTGCAGTGTGTTTTTGTTTTTTAGTTCCATCTCCACCCTATGATACTCAACCAGATACACGTCCATCATAGAACTTATCAGGTTTGTGTCCCCCTTCGTTCTATGCCAGGAGTTGGGATTATCCTCTGTCTCTTCTTGTCACCAAGTTCTACGAAATGATGACATGTCCAGGTCGATCGTGGACATCAGGGTCTTCTGCTTTTCATCAACGACTTCCAGGACGTTGCTTCTGCAAGCTCATGGATTTCAACAAGATTGCTCCAGTAACACAGAGGTTCATCGTCGTGAGAAACAACTGCTAGGGGTGCAGAAGGAAGATGATGCAATTTTTCTTAAGAACTGGAATGCAATTTATTTATTTTGTAAGGTAATCTTTGAAGGAAATATGCCCTAGAGGCAATAATAAAATTATTATTTATTTCCTTATTTCATGATAAATGTTTATAATTCATGCTAGAATTGTATTAACCGGAAACATAATACATGTGTGAATACATAGACAAACATAGTGTCACTGGTATGCCTCTACTTGACTAGCTCATTGATCAAAGATGGTTAAGTTTCCAAACCATATACATGATTTGTTATTTGATCAATGGGATCACATCATTAGGAGAATGATGTGATTGACTTAACCCATTCCGTTAGCTTAGCACTTGATCGTTTTTGTTTACTGCTATTGCTTTCTTCATGACTCATAAATGTTCTTATGACTATGAGATTATGCAACTCCCGAATACCAGAGGAACACTTTGTGTGCTACCAAACGTCACAACGTCACTGGGTGATTATAAAGGTGTTGTACAGGTGTCTCCGATGGTACTTGTTGAGTTGGCATAGATCAAGACTAGGATTTGTCACTCCGATTGTCGGAGAGGTATCTCTGGGCCCTCTCGGTAATGCACATCAATATAAGCCTTGCAAGCAATGCAACTAATGAGTTAGTTGCGGGATAGTGCATTACAAAACGAGTAAAGAGACTTGCCGGTAACGAGATTGAACTAGGTATTGGGATACCGACGATCGAATCTTGGGCAAGTAACATACCGATGACAAAGAGAACAACGTATAGTGTTATGCGGTTTGACCGATAAAGATCTTCGTAGAATATGTAGGAACCAATATGAGCATCCAGGTTCCGCTATTGGTTATTGACCGGAGACATGTCTCGGTCATGTCTACATAGTTCTCGAACCCGTAGGGTCCGCATGCTTAAAGTTCTGTGACAATCGGTTTTATGAGTTTATATGTTTTGATGTACCGAAGTTAGTTCGGAGTCTCGGATATGACCACAGACATGACGAGGAGTCTCGAAATGGTCGAGACATGAAGATTGATATATTGAAAGCCTACATTTGGACATCCGAAGAGTTCCGGGTAAAATCGGGATTTTACCGGAGTACCGGAGGGGTTGCCGGAACCCCCCGGGGGCTAATGGGCCTTGTTGGGCCATAAGGGAAAGATAGAGGGGCCGGCCTAGGGCAGGCAGCGCGCCCCTCCCCTCTAGTCCGAATTGGACTAGGAGAGGGGGTGGGGGCGGCGCTCCCCTTTCCTTCTCTTTCTCTCCCTTCCTTTCCCCCTCCTAGTAGGAGTAGGAAAGAGGGGAATCCTAATCCTACTAGGAGGAGGATTCCTCCTCCTGGCGCACCTACAAGGGTCGGCCGGCCTCCCCCTTCCTCCTTTATATACAGGGGCAGGGGGCACCTCTAGACACACAAGTTGATCACAAAGATCTCTCCCAGCCGTGTGCGGTGCCCCCTCCACCATAATCCACCTCGGTCATACTGTAGCGGTGCTTAGGTGAAGCCCTGCCACGGTAGCTTCATCAACATCGTCACCACGCCGTCGTGCTAACGAAACTCTTCCCCGAGCTCTACTGGATCGTGAGTTCGCGGGACGTCACCGAGTTGAACGTGTGCTGAACGCGGAGGTGCCGTACGTTCGATACTGAGGATCGGTCGATCGTGAAGACGTACGACTACATCAACCGCGTTGTCATAACGCTTTCTCTTAACGGTCTACGAGGGTACGTGGACAACACTCTCCCCTCTCGTTGCTATGCATCACCATGATCCTGTGTGTGCGTAGGATTTTTTTTGAAATTACTATGTTCCCCAACAGTGCCATCCGAGCCTGGTTTTATGCGTAGATGTCATATGCACGAGTAGAACACAAGTGAGTTGTGGACGATACAAGTCATACTGCTTACGAGCATGTCGTACTTTGGTTCGGCGGTATTGTTGGATGAAGCGGCCCGGACCAACATTACGCGTACGCTTACGCGAGACTGGTTCTACCGACGTGCTTTGCACATAGGTGGCTGGCGGGTGTCAGTTTCTCCAACTTTAGTTGAACCGAGTGTGGCTACGCCCGGTCCTTGAGAAGGTTAAAACAACACTAACTTGATGAACTATCATTGTGGTTTTGATGCGTAGGTAAGAACGGTTCTTGCTCAGCCCGTAGCAGCCACGTAAAACTTGCAACAAGAAAGTGGAGGACGTCTAACTTGTTTTTGCAGGGCATGTTGTGATGTGATATGGTCAAGACATGATGCTATATTTATTGTATGAGATGATCATGTTTTGTAACGGAGTTATCGACAACTGGCAGGAGCCATATGGTTGTCGCTTTATTGTATGAAATGCAATCGCCTTGTAATTGCTTTACTTTATCACTAAGCGGTAGCGATAGTCGTAGAATCAATAGTTGGCGAGACGACAACGATGCTACGATGGAGATCAAGGTGTCGCGCCGGTGACGATGGTGATCATAACGGTGCTTCGGAGATGGAGATCACAAGCACAAGATGATGATGGCCATATCATATCACTTATATTGATTGCATGTGATGTTTATCCTTTATGCATCTTATTTTGCTTTGATTGAGGGTAGCATTATAAGATGATCTCTCACTAAATTTCAAGATAAAAGTGTTCATCATGAGTATGCACCGTTGCCAAAGTTCGTCGTGCCGAGACACCAGGTGATGATCGAGTGTGTTAAGCTCTACGTCCATCTACAATGGGTGCAAGCCAGTTTTGCACACGCAGAATACCCGGGTTAAACTTGATGAGCCTAGCATATGCAGATATGGCCTCGGAACACTGAGACCGAAAGGTCGAGCGTGAATCATATAGTAGATATGATCAACATAATGATGTTCACCATTGAAGACTACTCCATTTCACGTGATGATCGGTTATGGTTTAGTTGATATGGATCACGTGATCACTTAGATGATTAGAGGGATGTCTATCTAAGTGGGAGTTCTTAAGTAATATGATTAATTGAACTTAAATTTATCATGAACTTAGTACCTGATAGTATTTTGCATATCTATGTTGTTGTAGATAGATGGCCCGTGCTATTGTACCGTTGAATTTTAATGCATTCCTTGAGAAAGCAAAGTTGAAAGATGATGGTAGCAATTACACGGACTGGGTCCGTAACTTGAGGATTATCCTCATTGCTGAAGGATTACGTCCTGGAAGCACCGCTAGGTGTGCCACCTGCACCGGCGACTGCAGACATTGTGAATGCCTAGCAGTGGCGTGTTGATGATTACTCGATAGTTCAGTGTGCCATGCTTTACGGCTTAGAACCAGGACTTCAACGATGTTTTGAACGTCATGGAGCATATGAGATGTTCCAGGAGTTGAAGTTAATATTTCAAGCAAATGCCCGGATTGAGAGATATGAAGTCTCCAATATGTTCTATAGCTGCAAGATAGAGGAGAATAGTTCTGTCAGTGAGCATATACTCAAAATGTCTGGGTATCATAATCACTTGACTCAACTGGGAGTTAATCTTCCTGTTGATAGTGTCATTGACAGAGTTCTTCAATCACTGCCACCAAGCTACAAAAGCTTCGTGATGAACTATAATATCCAAGGGATGAATAAGACAATTCCCGAGCTCTTCGCGATGCTAAAGGCTGCGGAGGTAGAAATCAAAAAGGAGCATCAAGTGTCGATGGTTAACAAAACCACCAGTTTCAAGAAAAAGGGTAAAGGGAAGAAGAAGGGGAACTTCAAGAAGAACGGCAAACAAGTTGTTGCTCAAGAGAAGAAACCCCAATCTGGACCTAAGCCTGAGACTGAGTGCTTCTACTGCAAACAAACTACTCACTGGAAGCGGAACTGCCCCAAGTATTTGGCGGATAAGAAGGATGGCAAGGTGAACAAAGGTATATGTGATATACATGTTATTGATGTGTACCTTACCAGAGCTTGCAGTAGCACCTGGGTATTTTATACTGGTTCTGTTGCTAATATTTGCAACTCGAAACAGGGACTACGGATTAAGCAAAGACTGGCTAAGGACGAGGTGACGATGCGCGTGGGACATGATTCCAAAGTCGATGTGATGGTCGTCGGCACGCTACCTCTACATCTACCTTCGGGATTAGTTTTAGACCTAAATAATTATTATTTGATGCTAGCGTTAAGCATGAACATTATATCTGGATCTTGTTTGATGCGAGACGGTTATTCATTTAAATTTGAGAATAATGGTTGTTCTATTTATATGAGAAAAATCTTTTATGTTCATGCACCCTTGAAGAGTGGTCTATTTTTATTGAATCTCGATAGTAGCGATACACATATTCATAATGTTGAAGCCAAAAGATGCAGAGTTGATAATGATAGTGCAACTTATTTGTGGCACTGCCGTTTGGGTCATATTGGTGTAAAGCGCATGAAGAAACTCCATACTGATGGACTTTTGGAATCACTTGATTATGAATCACTTGTTACTTGCGAACCCTGCCTTATGGGCAAGATGACTAAAACGCCGTTCTCCAGAACAATGGAGCGAGCAACAGGCTTGTTGGAAATCATACATACTGATATATGTGGTCCGATGAATATTGAAACTCGCAGCGGGTATCATTATTTTCTCACCTTCACAGATGATTTGAGAAGATATGGGTATATCTACTTAATGAAACATAAGTCTGAAACATTTGAAAAGTTGAAAGAATTTCAGAGTGAAGTGGAAAATCATCGTAACAAGAAAATAAAATTTCTATGATCTGATCGTGGAGGAGAGTATTTGAGTTATGAGTTTGGTCTATATTTGAAACAATGTGGAATAGTTTCGCAACTCACGCCACCTGGAACACCACAGCGTAATGGTGTGTCCGAACGTCGTATTCGCACTTTACTAGATATGGTGCGATCTATGATGTCTCTTACTGATTTACCGCTATCGTTTTGGGGTTATGCTTTAGAGACGGATGCATTCACGTTAAATAGGGCACCATCAAAATCTGTTGAGACGACGCCTTATGAACTATGGTTTGGCAAGAAACCAAAATTGTCATTTCTTAAAGTTTGGGGCTGTGATACTTATGTGAAAAGGCTTCAACCTGATAAGCTTGAACCCAAATCGGAGAAATGTGTCTTCATAGGATACCCAAAGGAAACTGTTGGGTACACCTTCTATCACAGATCCAAAGGCAAGACATTCATTGCTAAGAATGGATCCTTTCTAGAGAATGAGTTTCTCTCGAAAGAAGTGAGTGGGAGGAAAGTAGAACTTGATGAGGTAACTGTACCCGCTCCCTTATTAGAGAGTAGTTCGTCAAAGAAACCGGTTCCTGTGACACCTACACCAATTAGTGAGGAAGCTAATGATGATGATCATGAAACTTCAGATCAAGTTACTACCGAACCTCGTAGATCAACCAGAGCAAGATCCGCACCAGAGTGGTACGGTAATCCTGTTCTAGAGGTCATGTTACTTGACCATGATGAACCTACGAACTATGAGGATGCGATGATGAGCCCAGATTCCACAAAATGGCTTGAGGCCATGAAATCTGAGATGGGATCCATGTATGAGAACAAAGTGTGGACTTTGATTGACTTGCCCGATGATCGGCAAGCCATTGAGAATAAATGGATCTTCAAGAAGAAGACTGACGCTGACGGTAATGTTACTGTCTATAAAGTTCGACTTGTTGCGAAAGGTTTTTGACAAGTTCAAGGAGTTGACTACGATGAGACCTTCTCACCTGTAGCGATGCTTAAGTCCGTCTGAATCATGTTAGCAATTGCCGCATTTTATGATTATGAAATTTGGCAAATGGATATAAAGACGGTATTCCTGAATGGATTTCTGGAAGGAGAGTTGTATATGATGCAACCTGAAGGTTTTATCGATCCGAAGGGTACTAACAAAGTGTGCAAGCTCCAGCGATCCATTTATGGACTGGTGCAAGCCTCTCAGAATTGGAATAAACGTTTTGATAGTGTGATCAAAGAATATGGTTTTATACAGACTTTTGGAGAAGCCTGTATTTACAAGAAAGTGAGCGAGAGCTCTGTAGCATTTCTAATATTATATGTGGATGACATATTGTTGATTGGAAATGATATAGATATTCTAGATAACATAAAAGGATACTTGAATAAGAGTTTTTTAATGAAAGACCTCGGTGAAGCTGCTTATATATTGGGCATCAAAATCTATAGAGATAGATCAAGACGCTTAATTGGACTTTCACAAAGCACATACCTTGATAAAGTTTTGAAGAAATTCAAAATGGATCAAGCTAAGAAAGGGTTCTTGCCTGAAGGAAATATGCCCTAGAGGCAATAATAAATTTATTATTTATTTCCTTATATCATGATAAATGTTTATTATTCATGCTAGAATTGTATTAACCGGAAACATAATACATGTGTGAATACATAGACAAACAGAGTGTCACTAGTATGCCTCTACTTGACTAGCTCGTTGATCAAAGATGGTTATGTTTCCTAACCATAGACATGAGTTGTCATTTGATTAACGGGATCACATCATTAGGAGAATGATGTGATTGACTTGACCCATTCCGTTAGCTTAGCACTTGATTGTTTAGTTTGTTGCTATTGCTTTCTTCATAACTTATACATGTTCCTATGACTATGAGATTATGCAACTCCCGTTTACCGGAGGAACACTTTGTGTGCTACCAAATGTCACAACGTAACTGGGTGATTATAAAGGTGCTCTACAGGTGTCTCTGAAGGTACTTGTTGGGTTGGCAATTTTCGAGATTAGGATTTGTCACTCCGATGGTCGGAGAGGTATCTCTGGGCCCTCTCGGTAATGCACATCAGTCAAGCCTTGCAAGCATTGCAACTAATAAGTTAGTTGCGGGATGATGTATTACGGAACGAGTAAAGAAACTTGCCAGTAACGAGATTGAACTAGGTATTAAGATACCGACGATCGAATCTCGGGCAAGTAACATACCAATGACAAAGGGAACAACGTATGTTGTTATGCGGTCTGACCGATAAAGATCTTTGTAGAATATGTAGGAGCCAATATGAGCATCCAGGTTCCGCTATTGGTTATTGACCGGAGACGTGTCTCGGTCATGTCTACATAGTTCTCGAACCCGTAGGGTCCGCACGCTTAAAGTTAGGTGACGATCGTAATTAGGGTTTTTGTATTTTGATGTACTGAAGGTTGTTCGGAGTCCCGGATATGATCACGGACATGACGAGGAGTCTCGAAATGGTCGAGACATAAAGATTTATATATTGGAAGCCTATATTTGGATATCGGAAACGTTCCGGGTGAAATCGGGATTTTACCGGAGTACCGGGGGGTTACCGGAACCCCCCCGGGGGTTATTGGGCCTACATGGGCCATAAGGGAGAAGAGGAGGGCCGGCCAGGGCAGGCCGCGCCCCCCCTCCCTCCTAGTCCAAATAGGACAAGGAAGGGGGGAGGCGGCACCCCCCTTTCCTCTTTCTCCCTTCCCCCTTCCTTTTCCAACAAGGCAAGAGGGGGGGTCCTACTCCCGGTGGGAGTAGGACTCCTCCAGGCGCACCCCTAGGGCCGGCCGCACCTCCCCCTCTCCCTCCTTTATATACGGGGACAAGGGGGCACCCCATGACACAAGTTGATCTTCGTGATCGTTCCTTAGCCGTGTGCGGTGCCCCCTTCCACCATATTCCACCTCGGTCATATCATAGTGGTGCTTGGGCGAAGCCCTGCGTCAGTAGAACATCATCACCGACATCACGCCATCGTGTTGACGAAACTCTCCCTCAACGTTTTGCTGGATCGGAGCTCGAGGGACGTCACCAAGTTGAACGTGTGCAAAACTCGGAGGTGCCGTACGTTCGGTACTTGGATCGGTCGGATCGGGAAGACGTACGACTACTTCCTCTACATTGTGTCAACGCTTCCGTTGCCGGTCTATGAGGGTACGTAGACAACACTCTCCCCTCTCGTTGCTATGCATCACCATGATCTTGCGTGTGCGTAGGAATTTTTTTGAAATTACTACGTTCCCCAAAATTGCCTGTGTTACAAGGTGTGAAGTTGAGTAAGACTCAATGCCCGACCACTGCAAAAGATAGAGAGAAAATGAAAAGTGTTCCCTATGCTTCAGCCATAGGCTCTATCATGTATGCAATGATGTGTACCAGACCTGATGCGTGCCTTGCTATTAGTCTAGGGTCTTTTATATTTGTGTCCCTAACTCGAACCCACTACTCAGATTTGCCCTTAATTTCGAAGTGTGCTCAAATTTGCCCCTCTGCCGTTAAGTGTCCTTATAGAAATGCCCTTCTGTGCCGTTACCGTCCAGTCAAAGCCATTTGACCGCTATCTGACCGTTTCTTTGACATTTTTGCCCCTGTCTCCTTGTGTCACTTATGGGTGGGGCCCATTCTCAAAAAATAAAACAAAAACCCTTTCTCTCACCCCTCTCTCACACACACACACTTATAGGTGGACCCAACTAGAAAAAAAGGGAAAAGGACAAGCTACTTCTCTCTCTCACGTCTCTCTCCCTGCCCAATGACAGGCCGACAACCACTCTCTCTCTCTCTCAACTCCGGCGAGGGTGTTGAATGGCCGCCGCCGCCGTTGCTGGTCTTCCTTGACGCCACAACCCACTCGCCCTCATTCTCTCTCTGTCGCTCACCCTTTTTCTCTCTCCCCTCCTCTAGCCCTCTCCCACAAGCCCACCGGAGGCCGCCCTGTCGCCGTACTCAGTCCAGCACATGGGCAACGGAAACCCCAGGCATCGCTAGCTCGCCAGGATGCTCGTATGGCATGACATCGCTGCCCCAGCCGACGAATTTGACCAGAGAAGTCCAGTACCAAGAGCCAGGATGCATCTGCATCGCCTCCGGCCTCGGATTGGCACCGTCGATTTGATGCCATTGAAGCACGCCGATGGATCCTAGCCGCTCCGCGGGCGTCATGGTGTACATCAGAGGCCGTGGGCATCCTCCATAGCAAGACCTATAACCTCGGGTCGTCTTCCCTGCGAGTTCTGTGCTCTACCATGGCCGCCATGGTTGAAGTCCTCGCTTTGGTCTTCTTCGAGCCACAGCGGCGCCGTCATCGTGCTCCTAGTGAGCTCGTTAATGTCACGGAGCTTCCCCTCTCCCCCTCGCATGGTAGCCCCCCCCCCACTTGCTTGATCCAAAGCCGCCGCGGGAATGGTCGCCACCGTTCGCTCCGGCGACCATATGGTCCGGAGAAAACATCCCTGGATGCGGCAGATCCAGGGCTAGCGCCTGCTTCCCTCGTCCAGCCTCCTCGCGGCCTCCCGACGTGCCACTGCCGTGGCAAGTGGTCGCCGTCGGTCACTGTTGGCCTAATCAACAATTAATTGAAACAAAATATGCAGAAAATATTAATAATCCAATAACAGTGGTCCTAATATCAAGTTTGAATAGTCCTTTTCTAGATTGGCCCCACATGTAAGTTATCAGTGAGAGAGAGGGGGTGCGAGAAAGTGTTTTTTCATTTTATTTTTTGAGAGTGAGACCCACCAGTAAGTGGCACATGGACACAAGGGCAAAAATGTCAAAGAAACGGCTGGTTAGCGGTCAAACAACCTTGACTGGACGGTAACGGCTCGGAGGGGCATTTCTATAAGACCACATGACGGCGGAGGGGCAAATTTGAGCAGACTTCGAAATTAGGGACAAATCTGAGTAGGTGGTTCGAGTTAGGGACAGAAATGCAAATGGCCCATTAGTCTAGCAGGGAGGTAACAAATTAATCCAGGAGTGGATCACTTGACAACGATCAAGAACATCCTGAAGTACCTGAAAAGGACCAAGGATATGTTTCTCGTTTATGGAGGTGACAAAGAGCTCATCATAAATGGTTATGTTGATGCAAGCTTTGACACTGATCCGGACGATTCTAAATCACAAACCAGATACGTGTTTATATTGAACGGTGGAGCTGTCAGTTGGAGCAGTTCTAAACAGAGTGTCGTGGCGAGATCTACATGTGAAGCAGAGTACATTGCTGCTTTGGAAGCAGCGAATGAAGGAGTCTGGATGAAGGAGTTCATATCCGATCTAGGTGTCATACCTAGTGCATTGGGTCCAATAATAATCTTTTATGACAATACTGGTGCAATTGCCTTGGCAAAGGAATCCAGATTTCACAAGAGAACCAAGCACATCAATAGACGCTTCAACTCCATCCGGGATCAAGTCCAGGTGGGAGACATAGAGATTGACAAGATACATACGGATCTGAATGTTGCAGACCCGTTGACTAAGCCTCTTCCACGAGCAAAACATGATCAGCACCAAGGCTCCATGGGTGTTAAAATCATTACTGTGTAATCTAGATTATTGACTCTAGTGCAAGTGGGAGACTGAAGGAAATATGCCCTAGAGGCAATAATAAAGTTATTATTTATTTCCTTATTTCATGATAAATGTTTATTATTCATGCTAGAATTGTATTAACCGGAAACATAATACATGTGTGAATACATAGACAAACATAGTGTCACTAGTATGCCTCTACTTGACTAGCTCATTGATCAAAGATGGTTAAGTTTCCAAACCATAGACATGAGTTGTTATTTGATCAATGGGATCACATCATTAGGAGAATGATGTGATTGACTTGACCCATTCCGTTAGCTTAGCACTTGATCGTTTTTGTTTACTGCTATTGCTTTCTTCATGACTTATACATGTTCTTATGATTATGAGATTATGCAACTCTCGAATACCGGAGGAACACTTTGTGTGATACTAAATGTCACAACGTAACTGGGTGATTATAAATGTGCTCTACAGGTGTCTCCGATGGCACTTGTTGAGTTGGCATAGATCAAGATTAGGATTTGTCACTCCGATTGTCGGAGAGGTATCTCTGGGCCCTCTCGGTAATGCACATCAATATAAGCCTTGCAAGCAATGCAACTAATGAGTTAGTTGCGGTATAGTGCATTACGAAACGGGTAAAGAGACTTTCCGATAACGAGATTGAACTAGGTATTGGGATACCGACGATCGAATCTCGGGCAAGTAACATACCGATAACAAAGAGAACAACGTATAGTGTTATGCGGTTTGACCGATAAAGATCTTCATAGAATATGTAGGAACCAATATGAGCATCCAGGTTCCGCTATTGGTTATTGACCAGAGACATGTCTCGGTCATGTCTACATAGTTCTCGAACCCGTAGGGTCCGCACGCTCAAAATTCTGTGACGATCGGTTTTATGAGTTTATATGTTTTGATGTACCGAAGGTAGTACGGAGTCCTGGATATGATCACAGACATGACGAGGAGTCTCGAAATGGTCGAGACATGAAGATTGATATATTGGAAGCCTACATTTGGTCATCGAAAGAGTTCCGGGTAAAATCAGGATTTTACCGGAGTATACCGGAGGGGTTACCGGAACCCCCGGGGGGCTAATGGGCCTTGTTGGGCCATAAGGGAAAGAGAGAGGGGCCGGCCTAGGGCAGGCAGCGCGCCCCCTCCCCTCTGGTCCGAATTGGACTAGGAGAGGGGGGGGCGGCACCGCCCTTTCCTTCTCTTTCTCTCCCTTCCTTTCCCCCTCCTAGTAGGAGTAGGAAAGAGGGGAATCCTACTCCTGCTAGGAGGAGGATTCCTCCTCCTGGCGCACCAACAAGGGCCGGCCGACCTCCCCCTTGCTCCTTTATATACAGGGGCGGGGGGCACCTCTAGACACACAAGTTGATCACAAAGATCTCTCCCAGCCGTGTGCGGTGCCCCCCTCCACCATAATCCACCTCGGTCATACTGTAGCGGTGCTTAGGCGAAGCTCTGCCACGGTAGCTTCATCAACATCGTCACCACGCCGTCGTGCTGACGAAACTCTTCCCCGAGCTCTACTGGATCGTGAGTTCGCGGGACGTCACCGAGCTGAACGTGTGCTGAACGCGGAGGTGCCGTACGTTCGGTACTGAGGATTGGTCGATCATGAAGACGTACGACTATATCAACCGCGTTGGCATAACGCTTCCGCTTAACGGTCTACGAGGGTACGTGGACGACACTCTCCCCTCTCGTTGCTATGCATCGCCATGATCATGTGTGTGCATAGGAAATTTTTTGAAATTACTACGTTCCCCACATCTTTGTAAGGGCTGATTTTATATAAACCATTTGTCCTTGTGCCTTTTGCCACAAAAATTAAAATATTTAATCCTCTGGTCACGAATCATGACCATCACCATCACAGGGTGATCATTTTTCTAGAGTCAGTGTATATGTTTCTAAGTTGAATAAGATGTCTAAGCCCATATATACTAATGTTAAGGGAGGTTCGCTAGCTGATAAACCAAATTTAGCGCAGCGACCTGTGATGGAAAAAACGAAACGTTTTTTCTGACTTATAGGTGGCATACTCGGTAATTTGTAGCAACTTTGGGGGTGAATTATATAACGTACGGGCAGAAGCAATAGCCCTTTTATTATTACTAGTAAAGGTGCCCGTGCGTTGCAACGGGGCATACATATTTGAATGATATAACACCATATGGACCCTCTGCAAAAAAAACATCATATAGATCCTCATCTATCTCAGGTGGCATTGTCAAATTCTTTTTACCATTAAACTACTTTTCTTCTTCTCCTCCTCCTTCTCCTTCACCGCTACTCTTCGTGTGCTGGCTGGGCTTGAATTTTAAACTATAGCATTATAGGAGACAAATATGTGCTACAAAAATATTACATGTGCTTAAACCATAGAACGTGAGATCCACAATAAGGCATAAGAAAATGTGTAGAAAGCTCATCATCTTTTATTGTAGTGGCAGTCGATCTAAATATTGAGATACGACGATATGCATCTGCTTGCTATCCATGTGGGCTGGATTAATTCCCTTTGCTTTTTATTTAGATTTGCAAAGACTACTGAAGATGGTGTATCATTTACATGCAATGGCCAAAATTAGAGTTTGCGGAAAATAAAGTAATGCATCTGGTAAACATTTGAGTTACTCTGCCCTCCATGTTGCTACACTGCAATTTTGGCACGCTGGTGTCTTGTACCTGGCACTCCCAAGAAAAGAGTGATGTGATATTCTATCGGACACATTGGACTCAATTTTTTGTTCGCAAAGGTAGGGAGTTTGTGTTGGTAACCAAGAGAAGATCCACAATTTGATATAAACACAAAACGTGTAACTTAAAAGCTACTCCCTCCGTCTCAAAATAGATGACCCAATGTTGTACTAAAGTTAGTCTAAAGTTGAGTCATCTATTTTGAAACGGAGGGAGTAATAATACTACCTTCTCCCTCAAGGCTTCGTTAAACCATCATTTTGTCAACCATTAAATAAACAACATTAACGGAGGGAGCATGTAATTTTTGCTGATGAAGTAATACTTTATTCTGCAAAAACATGCTACTTTTGTCATAAGTAAGGCAAAACCACCAACAATAATGGAGGGAGCATATACACACACACACACATTTAACCTGAGTAACACTATAGAAATAATTCTTAAAAGATCAAATACGCATTCTTCATGGAACCAGGGGCTTTTGTCTATTAAAAACATTAAATCTTTGGACAAACCTTTAACTGGTGTAAATGCACGCGACAATCAGCTAGGAACTCCCAGGATCCTTCCTAGTTGATTTGGTGCTCATCCGGAAAAAAAAAATTTGTAGCCGATGCTAGCAGCCTAGTATGGTTAGCACGCTTAGCAACATCCAGCAGCTTCCCCTCAAATCTCTATTAAATATAAATAAAACTCCAGCAGCTTCTAGTCGGTAGCAGCTATGAAGCACCGATACTTCAAAAATCGCTGTATCGGCGTACCGCACGCGTCCGATACTCCAATACGCATGATACGGCTTCGATATACGTATCTGGGAAGTATCCTAGTTTTTCATTTAAAATAAAGAGAAAGTAAATCCGATACGCTGGGACACGCTGTGGACACGGCTGGGATACGACAAGAGCCCAATAAAAGCCCACGCACGAGCCTAACCCTCAACATTCGCTCTTCCTCTCTGTTCGACCACCTCGGGCGACTGCAGGAGCACGCCGCCGCCGCCGCCTGGAATGGCATGCCGCTGCCCCGACATGAGTGGCTCACCACCGCATGAAATCGTCGTCCAGCTCGCTGACTCGCCTCGCCACCGCCTGAAGTGATTGGGTTTTTCTCCGCCATTGTGGCCCGTTGCTAGCAACAACAAGGTCATGGCTGTCTTTGCTCTCTGTAGGTTTGGAGATGTTGCCGCTGGGGTCATACACGAGGCTAGGATATGTCGGGTGATTATTCCTCGGTATCTTTGGATATTAGGATACGGTAGCTCTGCTGTGTAGAAGATTTTTCTTCGTCTCTCCGTCATTTATTTACATGTCATTTTATTTATTATTTATATATACTCACCGTATCGTCGTATTGCTGTTTGTAGAAATTGTCATATCCCGTATCGCCGTACTTGTATCGCCGTATCGGTGTCGCCGTGTCGGTGCTTCATAGGGTAGCAGCAACAATTTCATCATTAAAAAAAAGCACAAGTCCCCATCGAGGAGCTATCTCACCGCTCCTTATCCACACGCATCGCCTCACCTAGCGCGGTCGCTCTGCCTCCATCCATGGCTCCATCTTCCTCCTCCTGCTACCTCATCAGTCACCACCCGCTCCTCTCCTCCTCTGCTCCATCCACCTAACCACTCGCTGCTCTTCTCTTCTATCCAGCCCACGAGGGCGGCTTGGCGTCGCCCCACCCCAAGTTCACTCCTCCTGGCCGTGCTCCACCGCAGAGCCACAACAGCCGCCCTCCCCTGCCCCTGATCTTCTATTGGCGACCTCTCCAAGCCGACGATGCACTCCACTCCTGGAGTGCGCGTCCGCGGTGGCCCAATAAAATACCCCCCCTATCGGTGCCGCACCAGGAGGGTGCCTGGGATCGGCGAGCACGGTCAGGCCGGTGCCGATGCACGACACCGAGGCGACAAAGCCGAGCGAGGCACCGGTTGCGCCGGGCACAGCCACCAGATATTCCACTGGCTGGCGCGCCTCCAGCCGCGAGGATGGAGAGCTCCCTCGATCCCCCACTCCTCCGCACACCCGAGCCCCACCTCGCGCCGATGGTCAGTGAGTCACCGGCGAGCAGCAGGAGGAGGAGGACGCTGCACCTCACCGCTCCCTTCTCTCGCCCTCCGGCATCCCATCTCCTTCCCCCGTCCTCCCTTCTCTCCCGCCCATCTTGCTCTGTACCCGACGCCATGCCGCGCCCGCCAGCTGTCGTGCTCCAAGCTCATGCCGCTTTCCTTCTAGATCCGCCGCCTGCGCACCATTTTTCACCGGATCCGAGGAGACCCGGCAGGTCCTCGCCGACCGCACCACCGCAAGGCCGCCACCGGTCTCGTCTGTGTAATGGGCGCCCAGCCGTTGCCCAGCACAGTCCCACCTCCCTGCCATGGCCGCCCCTGCAAAAAACGAAACACTGCCTCAAATTAGCCATTCACACACGCACACAGAGAGGAGCAGGAGCCCCATGCGCCGGACCTCCGTTTCCTCTCCGCGAAGACCAGCACCATGGCCGCCGCCGTCCGCGCCAGACTGCCTCTGGCGCTGCCATCTCCGCCCCTGCCTCGCTCCACCTCTTCCCGACGCGACTACGACCAGGGGATCTTGCGGGCTGACGACGAAAGAGGCCGGGGATGGAGGCAAGTTGCGACACGTCCGCCGGCCGCCGCGAAGCCTCCTGCAGCATGCTCGCCCACGAGCCCACCCGGAGCTGTCGCCGCCGTGAAGGGCGCCGGCCCACCGCTCTCGGAAGAAAGCGTATGGATATGATAGAACAAAGGATCGCGGGCTGAATTGTTACAAACCTAGGGTCTGTTTCGTAAAAATGAATCGTTTTTCTAGATTCACTTAAACATGGTTTGCGGGTTGAATTCTCAGAAACAGAGGGGCTTTTCTATAAAAATGCCGATAACGTACGACCAGAAGCGATGGCTACTTTATTATTAGGGGAAGATTATTATTATTATAGGGTAGATGTTGGTTAGAGCATCTCCAATTTTGTTGCGTGCATCACAATGACGCAGAGGCCACGGCAAAGTCCCGTTTCCTAATATAATCCAGCTATTGGGGGTGTTGGGCCAAAAACATGCTTCAACATACCCACTTTGCCCAATAAAATATTAGGGTATTCCACTAATTCACCCCAACTCCCCCAATATCTAGAGAAATTTGGCTCTTCCTATGCCTCTTCCAATAAGTGCCACATCAGTGTGTCGCCACCAAGCCCACTGCGCATCCGCGCCACCATCATGGGCTGCCTGACATCCTCCTGTTGCTGCCAGCCCGTCATCACTGTCGGAGAGACATAGGGAGATCACATTGATAAAGTGAGGCATGTAGGCCAGGTTGGGTATTGCGGAGGAGATTTCCGACCATATGAGAAAGTATCACACCTGCAAACCCAATAAAAATATAATTTCGCTACAAATAGAACGCCAGATTTATTAGGATGGCAAAGCAAACATATTTGATGGCAAATTGTGTTGTTGCGAGGATGGCAATTTTCTTTAGCAAGCATGACATATCCTTGACATGTTCAATTTTTTTGCTAGGTTTTGCCATGCTTACTAAAGAAAATTGTCATCCTCGGCACAATAAAATCTGCCATAAAAAAACATTCAATTCGACATGGTTAAAAATCTGACGTCAAATTTCTAATATTACCATAAAATTACTGGAGAGGCCGAATAACCATTTGTTAGTGAAGATTTTTTCGGGAACCTATCGGAGATGCTCTTAGTGAGTACATGTAATGGCGACACGTGGTGGGCTCTTATTTGTTCTGTTCCGTGCACATGAACCAAGCAATTGTACTGTATATTTTGTTCTCGTGGATTTCTATACTACGGCGCGCTCAGGTTGTACATATACTAGTACCCCGCGCATGAGCGGATGGAATGTTGGCGTAGTTAAACAAACTACACATTATATGGCAGCTAGCCTGGAGTACAAAGGGTGAACTAGGGTAATGCGTGATTTCGTCCATCATTTACGAGATGGAAAGGTAAATTTATTTAAACTCACAATATACTCATGTAACGCATGGATATGATTAGGCTTGCACGCATGCATGGCTGGGAGCCGACATGCATGATACTTCATATGTCAAATTGTCAACTTTGATCCATGGAGACGATCGAGAGAACAGTGCATGTTTTTGCAGCTTCCCCTTGGCCTCGGGCGCCAGTGCCATCGACACCATGCATGTGCTAGCTAGCTTGTGGATCCGCAATTTTTCTTTTCTTCCTTCCGTGCGAGACCGAATACTATGCATATACACTCATCAGTCTAAACGTATGCATGCATATCCTACCTCTACGAGCAGCTCCGAGAGAGACCGAGCACCGATATCAAGATTAGGACTTAGAACCCGGCAGTGTGCAGATTTGACCGTATAAGAAACCTAACCAAGTCGGTCAGTTTGCGGCTTGTCTGCATTATTGGTTGCATGGGAGGCAGCATGGATGGATGGATCTCTATCGGCCATGTCTCCCGGTGGCTACGTAGTACCCCGCAACAACCCCGGCGTTGTTTCGGGATCCATCCATCCATCCATGGCGTGTCGTGATGCGTATGTAGTTGGCTAGCTAGGCTGTGAGCTCTAGCCGCCAAATCCACGAGTACTCTCGGGAGTCGTGGCCTCCTTGTTGCTTACCGCCAATTGCCCGATTCCCTGGCATCTATGCATGCAAGCATGGTGTGCGTGATTGACATTGACGCACGGGCGGGCAGCCGAGACCGAGATACTCCCTCCGATCATTTTTAGTTCGCATATAAGATTTAACTAAAGTCAAACCTCGTAAAATTTGATCAATTTTATATAAAAAAAAGTAACAATATTCATAATCTGAAATCAATATCAATAGATGTGTCATGACTTAAATTTTCATATTGTATAATTTTAGCATGGCAGATGTTGATATTTTCTCATATAAATACGGTCAAACTTTATAAAGTTTGACTTCAGAGAATTCTAAACATTCGCATGATCAACATGATGGATTCTTTTAAGATGAATGCATTCTTCAGTCTCCACATCCGAGGATCTACACAACCTAATTAATTTCTTACGGCATCTCAGATGATCGGATTAAAGGGGAGAGAAAGGGAAAGGGAGCGCCTATTACAAAGGGCACGTGAAAAAAAATTGCATCACTCGCTTTGCTTGGACCACTAGATTTTTCATCCAGCGGCCAGAAACAAATCGCACAGTATTTATCTTCTTCCTCCCGCCACCTGTGGTCGATGGTGCTCCCGCGCACGCCTCGCCGCAATGCCCTCCCCTCAACCGCAGCCCACTACCTCCCAAAGCACTCCCCTCAATGTCGGCGACCACCACGCAGTAGTCAAGTTTCAGACTCACCCTCACCGTCTCCGCGGCAGCGCCGGCTCCTACTCGTTCACGGCTCGCACTCACCGTGAAGTCTATGGCCTCCCCCTCTCGTGCTCGGGGTGAAGCGGAAAGTGAATGATGCAAAGAAAAATAAATTCACATACCTTTTAGCAAATTTTGGGCAACGCATGTTCAATGCAAAATTGGATTTGCCGTCTCCACACGCAGTCGCCTCCACCTCTCCAAATATGCTTAGGGTTCCTCTGCCTTCCGTCGGCGCCACTGCCGATCCACCTTGTCCCTGGTGGCTCTAGGGCCATGGAGGTGCGGTGGATCCCGCTCCTTGCCGGTGGAAGGGCTTCATTTTTAGATGTTTCTTTGAGTTTTTGTTAGGATTTGTGTTATGCTTAGGAAGGTGTGATGGCGGCGAAAGATGGAATAACGTTTCTTCCCGCCTAACCCCCGTCCCGATGGTGCATCTAGCATCGTCAGAAGGCGTGTGGAGGTGTGTTTTCGACGGATCTCGCAGCATTCCGTTAGTGATTGTCTATGGTAGATCTACTCGGCTCCTGTCTTTGTTCGTCTACGTGTGTCTTTAGGTTCTATCCTTCCGATCTACGCATCTCTTTGTCGGCGGCGGTTGCTATTCTGGTGCGCTGGTCCTATGGGGTCTTAGCATAACGACTTCCTGACTGTCAACTACAACAAGTTTTTCCCAGCTCTAGCGAGGCAAAGGCGACGGCGGTGGTGCACCTTCGACTCGCTTCAGTGCTGGCAGTCGTCGTTCGGTGGCTACGGAACTAGATGTAATTTTTATTATTTGTGATTTTCGTTGTACTGTCATGATTGAAGATGAATAGATCAAAAGTTCTAGATGTAATTTTTATTATTTGTGATGTTCATTGTACTGTCATGATTGAAGATGAATAGATCAAAAGTTTTAGATGTAATTTTTATTATTTGTGATGTTCGTTGTACTGCCATGATTGAAGATGAATAGATCAAAAGTTTTTCGGCGGCAATTTTTTTTTTGCAAAATTGGATTTGGTGCACAAAGAAGTTCCGTAGATTTGATTTGTTGTTGTTGTTGAAACAAAGGTTGGAATCAACGTGCGCCTGTGTTGGACGTACGTGATCTGATCTGGTCATGCATACATGCATGCTGTTCCTCCTGCTACTCATTGCACGATACCTACCTTCTGCATCATCTTCCTAGGTACAGTACAATACAACCAATCATGCATGCATGCACCCTGATCTCGATCGATGGATGGATGGTATCCCTCTCCATTCCTTGGAGCTTTCTTCAGCATAGATGCACTTGTCCTTTTCTCGGTGTACCGGCCTCCGTCCTACTGCTGGTATCCAATGTTGATGCTGGTCAAATGTACCAAAAAAAAAGTGGAAGCTCAGATCGATCGTTATTGATCAGTGGGATGCCACTGTTGGTCTCTACGCTTGTCAAATTTGTAATACTACGTTGCACTTCTATGCTTGTCAAATTCGTAATGAATTCCAGATTTTACTCTCTATTTTGATATTTCTTGCGCCGATTAGCCCATTTGACAACCTCGCTACGTGTTTCTAATGGCCGGGACCCAGCTGGTGAATCGCTCAGAAAAGTTTAAATAAATGGGGTAAAATCTGGTAATGTTTTGCTAATTTGGACCAAAACTATTAAATGGTGTTGTTAGTGTCAAGAAAATGTCAAAGCATAGGGTAAAAATTGGAATTAAGAGGATGCTCTTACCTCCAGGCAGATCCCAGGACTAGGATAGGACAAAGCAGTGAGAGTACTGGGGACAAGCAGGAGGGAACAGATCCGTGGGAGGGAGAGAGGAAGGAACGCTGTCCCCCTGGCCACCTTACATGCTCTATGTTTTTAGGGACTATCCATCCGTCCATCCAAGACCCCAAGTCCCGAGAAGATCACCATGGATACCATCATCACCACTTCACCACCACCACCATACAGATCAATCCATCCTTCCACATTCCCACACAACATCGGGTTGTTCACTGCAAATGTATAGTGGTACATTTGTTTGCTTGGCCCGTGTAAAGTGATCCGTTTTTAGTGATCCAAGAGATGTGAGGAGTTGCTCTTCCGGGCCACCGATATGGTGGGAGTTGTTGGGAAGAATGAACATCAGCTACATGCACCTAAACTACTAGCATAACTGTGTGTGTAATCATAAGTACTCCTACTACCAGTGTTATGCCACCAGCTGGATAGTATTCCAGCCGTGTGATCATGTGGCAAGAAGCTGCCCACATGTCAACCAAGCACAAATATATATAGTGCAGCGCTACAGCCACACCAATTGCTCCTTCCTATGAGGATCACCACATATATCTGGAGGGAAATATAATAGTGGAGTGCAAGCTCACAAAACGACGTAAGTAATCAGCCGCTGCACCTTATTTAAGAAAAAAAAATGAATGACTAGGAAAAAATAGAGATATCGGCGAGTTGAGGATGAAACTCAGACTGCCTAGCCCACCATGCATGGTGCTACCCAGTAAGTCCAAGGGCATAGCCAGGATTTAGACATGAAAGGAATGGAGAGAGGCGAAAAAGCCATTGTTCACAGACCAGGCAAAATATTACGATACAAGTCTCAAGATAACCTTGACAACAAGGCATGAAAATGTATAATTGGAACTATGGAGAAAGAAATTTGCATTTAAATTGAGCTCTGCGAGCACCAGAATGCAAATCTCATCTTTGTACCTATTTCCTTCTTCATACAGAAGAACATGTATGGCCAAAGAATGCCGTCTCCATTTTATTTCGAAGGCATGTCTTGATTAGTTTAAAATGCATGAAGAACGAACTAGCTACCCAAGGAATATTAGTGAAATAACTGTACTATAATCAAAGATGGTTCTTTCCCTAACCCGCTATATGGATACTCTCTCATGTTTGGCTAACACGGGCTGTCCAAAAAACTAGAATCGCCGTGCTTCATCTTGCTTATTACGAGAGAGCTCCCAAATCTGTGGGCTCTTACCGTGCTAGGTCCTTTCATATCCGATGCTTCCAATTCTACATTGATCTGCAACTTCTACTAGTGTCACCACATTTTTTGATCATCAGATTGCATATCAATATGAATTGGATTGTAGCTGTCATATATCTTCACATGTTACTCCTCAGATGGATTTACATTCTCAACATTAGAAATGTTGTAACCTGAAGTTGAAGCAATGTGCTTGAAAAAGAATTTACCCCTCTAGTTGTTGGTGTCCTTCGCTTCACCTTTAACTTTGGGCATAACATGCACATAATTGATAGACTAATCTATTGTTTTATACACAGTCGCACTGATTAACTAGACTAAGATCATAATTCATTAAAACATTGTTTCATGATATCCCACCATCTAAGTTTTTTAGTCTAAACACACCCTCTTTATTAATCAATGAAAATGTTAACCGGAATACAATTGATATCAGGAGGCTGTAGGAGCCGGAGATGTCTACTAACGGTAAGACCTAGAGCATGTTTAGCAAGGTTATGTACCTCAAAAATTGATTCTCTCCCCTCGGAAGTGAACGAGCAAGAGCTTCTATACACAATCGTACTCATCCATCGAGGTTGTTATCTCCCGTATAATAATCCCGCGTAGCCCTCCGGTTCCATTCTTGTTGTCACTGACTATGCCCTTGCAATCAGACACAACTTACAGATGTTGCAGAGAGAGATCATTAGCCAAAGCTACAACTTCTCGATATGCAAGAGCTTGTAATGTTATTGAGTCAGTCACCCCCGGGATCACACATGTAGAGGCGTCAAGATAAAGGCATGTTGAGTGTCTGCATACAACAGTGAATGAGTTAGCCTCCTTCTTATTCTCAAAGAATGAGGGGCAAGGGGATTGATACCGAGAAAGATTTCTTCTTATTATAAGACGTGATTTGATCTGCATATGTTTGGTAAAAGAACAATCTTCTCCTTTAATCATATCATAAATGGAGAGTGTTCAATTAAAACATGAAAACGTGACTCAATTGGTCTTAGTTAGTCTTCGGGGCGGAGTGGAAGAAGGGCGGAGACTCTCGAACGAGGAAAAGGATCCTTTCGAAAGAATTGACTGAGGAGCCGTATGAGGCGAAAATCTCATGTACGGTTCTGTAAAGGGACAGTAAGGGTAACTTATCTGTCGACTTTTCCACTATCAACCCCCAAAATACAAAATTCACATGCGGTAATGTATCCATCATAGTGAAGATCCAACACCTTGCACTAGGTTCTCTAGTTTGAGTTACTGCTGCTACCAGGTCCTGATCTGCAAGTCCCCAAATGCACCGGGCCATGGTACAATCAAGTAATGAATGTTGCCATGAGTCAGCTGCTCTTCATAGTCCGCAATAAGATGCTTGTATCCTGGTATTGTAGCACCTCTTTGTATGCTGGGTCGGCTGTTGCTGGTCTGGTCTCTTGCATCTCGTCATGTGCTAGTATCCAATGGTGCTGCTATCTAACGCTTACAGAGAGCATTAGTAGCACACTACTCACTTAGGCCTGCCCCACAATAGCTGCCGCCTTTTTTGCAAATTCATTTGAAAATCTAATATTATAATCAAATTCATAATAATAAGGTAAACATATTATGAATTATGTAAAATTGCCATGTATAAAAAAATAAACAATTAGTATACATCTACAAAAATTATGTTTAAAAAATGTATTCACTTATTTTCAATAACTAATAAAGTATCTCTATATACATAAAGTTTTCTGTAGTTAAAAGTGTTTATTAAGTGATTAGAAAGTGTTCACACATTGTTAAAATATCCATGCAATTATAAAGCTACATACTTTTTCTAAATAGTAAGTTAAATTTTTAAAAAGTGTTCACATCTTTTAAAAATGTATATTTTTCAAAACTCTCCATGCATTTAAAAAATAGACATGTAATTTAAAATACTCATACATTTAAACTTATTTACGTATTTCTGTAACTTTTCAGGTATTTCATAAATATTAATTACTTAACAAAAGTTTCTCTTAAAACTGAATAGGCAGACATTCAAAAAGTAAATAATTTTTTTGAGACAAAAAATAAATAAATAAACCACCGAATGCGACACCTGGGTTACCAGGTTAGCCTTTCTCAGTTTGGCGCACTGATCCAATTGATCAAGCATGGGCTAATGAAGTGGCAATTCCTAAACGGCGCCCGCTGCGCCCATTTTAGTTCTTTTCACTAACGGGCGCATACCCCCGCAGCGGGTTGGGCTCGGCCCGTCTACGTTCTTTTTATTTTGCTTTCATCCCACAAAAAAAAAGAAACGAACCCACAACTTCTTCGTTATATATGTAAGTCACAGTAACCAAAAATGCGTGAACGTTTTTCAATTTCTTGATTTTTTTTTCTTTTACATCCTCTTCCCTCTTTTGTTCTTTTTATTTCTTTTTCTTTTTCCTTTTCTCTTTGAATTTCTTTTTCTTTGTTAAATGCATGAACTTTTTCAATTTCTTGATTTTTTTTCAAATTCGTGAACTGTTTTTCCAAATCAATGAACTTTTTTTCAAAATGATGAACTCTTTTTAAAATTGATGAACTCTTTTCAAAATCGATGAACTCATTTTTTTAAAATCGTTGAACTCTTTTTCGAAATCGATGAACTCTTTTTGAAAATTGATGAAGTCTTTTCCAAATCGATGAACTTTTTTTCAAAATTGATGAAATCTTTTCAAAATCATTGAACTCTTTCCAAAATTGATGAACTTTTTTTTCAAAACCGATGATTTTTTTTCAAAATCGATGGTTTTTTTTCCAAAATCAGTGAACTTCGTAGAAAAATCGATGAACTGTTCTTAAAAAATCATGAACTTTCTAAAAATCGATGATCTTCTTTTCAAATTTACCTTTTCCTTTTTCGAGGGAATTTATATTGGTTCTTATTAAAGCAAACGTTAAACAGGACTGTTTTATAGAACTAGACATAAGAACTAGCTTGGTCTAGTGGTTAAAGCGTTAAGCTGCGACTGGGGTGGTTCTGTATTCGAATCCCGGCCTTTTTCAATTTCGATTAGTTTCTTCCCAAATTCTAAAAAGTGCAGCTGCACTTTTTAGACGTCCCGAGCACACAGGCCTACGAGCCGTTGGATGCGCGATCACGGTCCCCAGGTGTGCCGTTGTCGGACGAAATCGTCCGTGCTAATTCAACCGCCGAAGTGGCAGCCAGTGTAAAATAAAAGCTTCGCTATTTCTTCCCAGAAAAAACACCTAGCCCGATCCCCTTTTCCTCGTCGAGCAGAGGAGCGCCGGCGCCGATTCCCGGGTGGTCGAGGGGGAGGCGGTAGATTGGAGGAGCCCGATCCTCTCCATCCTCTCTCTCGCGACCCGATCCTCACGAACTCCTCCCGGCGACGCACCCGGCCTCCTCCAATCGGCGAAATGCCCCCTCCCACTCGTCGGAGAGCGCCGTTGCGCCTCCGCAGCCGCCGGACGCCAACAGCCCCTCCCCCCGCCACCGCATCTCCACAGCCGCCGCACGCCACCGACCCTTCCGGATCGCCGCATCGCCAGGATCTCGGCAGCCTGCCGGATGCAGCCGCTGCGCTCGGATCCCCGCGGCCTCCTGGATCCCATCGCCGTCGGGTCTCCCGCTCCAACGCCGGGCCGACCCATATCCACGACGAAGGCGAGCGCGCACTGCCTCCATGCTCCTCATTCAGGGCCGTTGGCCCTGACACCGTCACAGCAGGCCTCTTCCTCTCCAGTAGCTCGCTGCCGACCGCATCCGGGACGGCCTCGACCTCCTGCTGCTAGCTGCTGGTGCACCTCCGTATCGCTACTGCTATCTCCTTCTGCACCGTACAACTACCCTAGCTCTGATGTCTGAACTTCTACACCTGACCGTGTACAGGTGCTGGCTATAGCTTGGACTGGAGCAGCAAAATTGCATCAAGGTAGCAGGTGGATGATGGTGTTTGTGCCTTTTCTCTTGAATTGTTGCTGGTGATGGCTGCAATTTGAAGACGTCGGTTTTTTCTCTCCTTTCATATTCTGCAATTGTGCTTCCCCTATGCGTGATGATTCTATTGCTTGGTGCATTGTGGTTTGGGTTGTTTTACTGCTTGACATTGATCTGTGTGAGCCTGTGACAGTTGGAGAGATGATAGTAGCAAGTACAAACTCTCTTGAATGGTTAGTTGATAGTATAGTGGTAAATGTACTATGATCATATAATAAAGCATGAAAAATTCAAGATTTATATTGAGCTATTGGACTCATTTCTTCTATTAGACTTGCTCAAACTTGCATGATGTTTTGATAAGTAGATGCCTCATTTCTGCTATTGGACTTGCTCAATGGGTCGATACTCGATAGGCAATTTGTATCCCCTATTTTATTTCTTCGGCAAGTTGGCTGCAGAATCTATGGGAATTGTCTACAAACCTAGTATGAGTTCCTACCTTTTAATCTTTTTTTCTAAACAAAACCTGGATTGCCTGGATATAGTATGCAATTTTCTTAGATTAGAGCACAACTTGCCTACAACAACTGAAACATTTGCCCAGGGGACACAACACAACTTGATGTTCCACACAATGTAGGTCCACTTTTTTTGCCTAAAACTTGTAGGCAAATTGCCTACAAACCAAGTAGTAGGTGCTCCTGACTTCCGCTACTTTTTTTCTGCGGCTAGCAAACCAATGAGTTGGCTGCAGAAACTATGAAAATTGCCTACAAACCCAGTACGAATTGCTACCTTTCAATCCTCTTTTTCTAAACAAAGCTTAGAGTTGCCTAGATATGCTATGCAATTTTCTTATATCAGAGCACAACTTTCCTTCAACCACTGATGCATTGACACAACACAACTTGATGTTCTACACAATATAAGTCCACATTTTTTTTCTCGCAACATGTCAAATTGCCTATGAACCAAGTAGTAGATTCTCCCGACTTCCATTATCTATTTTTTCTTCGGTATTCAAGCTAATGAATTGGCTACAAAATCTATGGAAATTTCCTACAAACCCAGTGCAAGTTTATAGTGGCTACTTATAGTAGTTGCTCCCGACTTAGCGTTTTTCACTTGGAGCAGAGGGCAAATATAGAGGCTGATTATTGTATCACGTACAGTACTACACATGAACGGATACTTGTAGTTGTACAACACAAACCAATCTGCACAAGAGACGCATACCCCCATCCTCACTTTAACCTGAAAGCTTGGTCGTGCCCCACCTTTGTATTTGCTTCGATCCTGCAGCACTACCACAGAGGGCTAGAGGCCTACAACGGCTACAAAGATCCCTCATGCAGACTAGAAGCATAAAAAATTGTTGCTATGCTAATCTATGCCATCCCCTGGCAGGGAGAGGAAGATGAACATGAGAGAGAGAGGGAGAGGGAGAGGGAGAGGGGGAGAGAGAGAGGGGGGAGGGAGGGAGAGAAGAAGATGAACATGAGAAAGGGAGGGGGAGGGAAGAAGATGAACATGAGAGAGAGAGAAGATGCAGTGGCATTCATGATTCTGAGTCATTTGTATGGTTGCTACTACTTGTACTGCAATGACTATCCTATCTTATCATATTTGAATATTTGACTAGTAGTACCTGCTCTTGCTAGAGCAAACGAAAACCATTGCTCAAAACGCTACCCCTAATCACCTAAGTGTCGTAAATATTCTTGCCTAAAAAAATTGTTTGTTTTGCTTGAAGGGCCTCACTAAATTCTCAAATGATGTCAAAGCAACATTTTCGAGGTTTTGTGCACACACCCAAGCAAGAGGCTTCAACATACACTTCCAGGTAAGCTTTGCACAAAGCTATCCATTTTTTGTTTTGTTTTTTTGTTTCGGCAAAAAAATAGGAGTTGTCTCAAACTTACATGCATTTTGCCTACATTCCAGCAGGACTTGCTTTTTTTATTTTCCATCTTTGCAAGTAAGAAGCTTTGCCAGCCACTTCAAGGTGAATTTCACACATCCCCAGTAGCTTTTCAACTAGTTTTTTCTGCCTCCCAAGTAGCTCGTTGTTAGTTTTTTTTGTCCCAAAAAATTAAGGGAGTTGCCTGAAACTTATGTGCAAATTGCTACATCAAAGGAATACTTGCTTCCTACGCCGCCCTTTTATTGCCAGCAAAAAGTTCTACCAGCAACTTCCACGTAAAGTTCGCAAAACCCCCAGAGCTTTTTCCAACATGTTTATGAATTCCTAGTAGGTGCCTTTTTTGTTCGGCAAAAATGAGAGTTGCCTGAAACTTAAATACAAATTGCGTACATTACAGGAAGACTTGCTTTTGATTTCTCCTTCTCTTTTTTGGCACCAAAGTAACAAGCTGGCTACATAAATAGGTTTTAACTCACAAAATTTGCCTACACCGCAAACACAACTTGCCAAGCAGAAAAAAGTGCAAAGCACTATCCTACTGATGATTTTATTTTTTTCAAAAACAAAAGTTGCCTGCAAGCATTAGGGGAATTGCCTACAACTCAGCACAACTTGTCTAACCAAAAAGCCACACAAGAGTATCATACAAATATAGAAAAAGTGTCTCACAACCATTTTACTAGGATTTTCGCTGATGTAGGCAAACTATTTCTTTGCTAAATTCCTGTTTTTCCTGAACAATTAGAACCTTTTTCCTCAAAATTTTTGCTGCCCCTTTTACTGCTGAGTTGGGGGGGGGGGGGGGGGGGGATGGGTCAAATTATTTTTAAGTTTTTCCAAACAACGAACCTATAACTTGTGTTTTTCAATGTCCACATTTTTTTCAAAGGAACATTATGTTTTTTTGTCTGGCATTACCAAGTCAGAGTGCATTACACAGTGCATTGCAGCTAGTGATGAGTACGACTTGCTTGAAATTTGGCTGTGACTTGCTAGTGCTAAGCATGTGACTTGCCTGCTTTGCATCTGTGATTTGCCTATTTTGCATTTTTGATTTATCTGACACACAAACCTTTTCCCCCTCCCTTACTATGTTTTCCAAACAACAAACCTGTAACTTGTGTGTTTCAATGTCCACAGTATTCAAAAAACATTTTTTTGCATGCTTCCTATAAAGGAACACAAGGTTTTTTCTACCCTCGCAAGTCAGAGTGCATTACAGAGATTTGCCTATTGGGGTTTACTGAACTTGCCCAAAATAACTGCCATAAGTTGTTGACGGTTTTTGCTCTCGATAAATCAAACTGAAGAACCAACCTAATACAAGGACTCAAGGAGGGGTTGCATGCATAACATCCAAGTTGCATGCATAACACTGATGCCTTTTGTGTTTCCTTGTTGCAGGGATCAGGGCATAGTGGCACACCCCCAAGTTGTCCAGATAGAGAGGTGGCGCACGGAAGGTTCAAGTGCTGATGGGTTGGGTGGATGGATCCTGCAGAAGATGGAGGAGGGAGGGGTTGATGGGGAAGAAAGGGTGGAGGAGGAGCGGGGAAGGGAGAAAAGTCTCCAGAGGTTTTGTGCCATGTGTTCACACACACTGGGTTGCGTCGGTTACGATTGGGAGAAAAGGGAATCTGGCCATGTGCACGATCAGATCGTTTCTTTCCTTTTTTGATGCCAGCTGGCAACAAGAGAGGGTCAACTAATTTGTTTATAATATGATGATTCTCCTGCGCATTCAGTGGTCACTGATGGCTGGAGTGATGCGCCTATGGAATGGTTGGGGGGTCCAGAACCTAGTGCTTGTTAGCTTCGTGCTGCAAGTGTTCCTGCTCATGCTCGCCGGGATGCGACGGCGGAACATATCCATTGTCCCAAGGAACCTCCTCTGGCTAGCATACCTGCTGGCAGACTACATAGCGGTATACATCCTTGGCCACATGACCTTCTTCGGCAAGTCGCACGTACACCAACAGCTCATGGCGTTCTGGGTGTTAGACTTTGTAACGTAGCCTAACTGTGTAATTTATATATTGTGTAACCTTATAAATATATGTGATAGGCCACCTCTAGAGGGTTGAGCCAGTTTCCACAAATCCTATGTTTAACATGATATCAGCCTAAACCTAGAACCTACTCCACCTCCACCTCAGCCGCCGCCGCCGCCGTGCCCCCAACCCTAGGGCCGCCGTCGCCGCCGCTGCCATGACCGCTTCCGCCTCCGGTTCCGCCAGCTCCGGGGTCATCCCCGCGACGCTGGCCACCCTTCTCAATCTTCCTGCCCACGCTGGTGCGTCGCCGCGACCCCAAGTCTTCGGCACCACCGCCATTGGTTCATTGTCCTCGGCTCCGATCCCGCCGTCTCCCGCGCCGTCGACGGTGGCTTCCTCCACCGCCGCGATGATGGTGCCACCTGCGGCCACTGCTGGCTCGTCCCCGACACTCGCCATCATGCCGGCGGCCTCGGGGGCCTCCACTGATCAGCCCGCGGGTGTGGCACCCGAAGCCCCTGCGGTCTCCGCTGTTGCTACCACCGACGCCGCCATGATCTTCGGACCGTTCCACTTCGACAACCTAATCATGACTCGTCTCACGCCGGACAACTATTTGTTTTGGCGCGCCAAGGTTCTACCATCTAGGTTATCCTTTGATTTTCTTCGTTTAACTAGCCACACAACTCTTCACTTCTTTATTTAGTCCATGATCAGTGAAATTTGGGAACCATTTTTTAATTTGAGAATAGTTTCTATATTTGCACATTTTGTAAAATTTCTGAATATTTTTTTGTTAACAAAAAATTAGGTTTATAATTTTTTAAACAAATTCACAACATTTCTAAATTTTGTAATTTTTTGAGATCTGGTAAAAAATCAAATTCATGAAAATTTCTTTAAATCCAAAAATATTTTTAAAGTTTGCAATATTTTATAAAATTAATTTTTTAGATTTATGATTTTTTTCAATCCCAGAAATAAAATTAATAAAAGGAAATAAAAAGGAGAAAATAACCAGGGGCCTAAAGAGTGCGTGCAAGGGGTGGGGCGGTGTACACGTTTGAGTGACTCGCAGCACATCTTACCTGGAAGTAGGGCTGTCCACAGTGCTTCCCCAAATGGGCCAGGCCTTGTACGATCTTTTCCTTTTACTTTTTTTCGTCTTGGCAAAATACACAAATATTTTTAATGGGGCATATGGATTATTTGGTTAACAAGTGAACATTCTTATTCAAAATGAGCATCTTTTTGAGATATACAAATATTTTTTTAATATACACAATATTTTTTTATAACACACTTTCTTAAAAGTGCTCCCTCTGTAAAGAAAGATTTTTTTAACAAGTGAACATTCTTATATATCTTTACAGAGGGGCACAACTATTGATTTTCGTATGGGTGAACAATTCCTCTTGGAATAATCAAAACCTGTTTTCCACGCATTTGTTTTAAAAAACATACACGAGTGACGAGTCAAATAAGTGTGGACATCGTTTGCACTCCTTTTTTGTTGAAAAATGTACTCCCTCCGTTTCAAAATAAGTAAACTTGCTAATAGTAAAACTGTTAACAACCTGCTAATAAAGACACACGGATAAACCTGCTAATGGTAAACTCGAGGAAGCAGGAGACATTTGTAAGGTCATGCCCTCCGATGACAGCCCAACAACTCATCACAAGCTGTGAATCTCAACCAAACTATAAATAGATTTTGTAAGGGGTAGCTAGGGCATCCACAGTGTACGATTTAGCCGCCTCTATCGCTGCTTCTATGCTCTTTGGCGCTGGCGCTATACACTACGTGTTCTGCCTCTAAGCTAAAATTCACTAGCGTCGTCGCTATGCTTGGAGGCAGCCTCCAGCGATCAAAAAATATAAACGGATCTACTCCCTTCGTTCGGAATTATTTGTCTCGGATATGGATGTATATAAAACTAAAATACATCTAGATGCATCCATAATTCCGAACGAGGGAGTATATACCAGTGTATTGCTGTAAAAAATGTTCTATGACAAGTGCATGGAAAGATTGAAATCAGCTGGGATATTTGAAATTGTTTATTTCATATGGGACCCATCTTTAGAGGCAAGGACGGATGCTACACACCCTGAGGTCTTTGTACATGCTTGGGGTTGAGGAGGAGGAGGAGGAGGAGGAGGAGGAGAAGAACAAATCTCGGTGTCGTGCTCGTGTGATTGCTTGGTTCTTGGATGATCAACGGTATGCCTCGGATTTATTCTAACACACCTGTTGTCCATCTATACATATAGATGCTCTAACAAACGCGCGCGCAGCTGTTCCGGGCACTCCAGCGGACGCGCAAAAGACGCGCGCGCTATAGTTGGTTCAGCACGCAGAGCAAAACGGTATCACGTGTCACTTATTTCGTGTGCCCGCTCCTGCGCACTGGACAGCGACGACTCGCGCGTGACTTCCACCAACCGCCGGATCCAGCCGCTGGCGCCGCCGCCCGCACCTCCCCATTTACTCCGACGACCCGATGACACTTCCCCGGCCTATCCCCGCACGCCGCCGCGGCTTCCTCCACCTCCTCTCGTCGCCGCCGCCCCTCGAGCGTACCATTCCTCCGACAAACAGCGTCGGGCTTCCCATTGCCGCTCGGCGCCCACAAGGTGTTTGACAAAACGTTTGCAAGGTATGTATTGCTTCAACTTATTTTGTAGATGAATTTGGTGCATGTTGTTTGTAGTTTTATAGACTAGTTTAAATTCAATATTGTAGATGAGTTCGTCATATGATTCTTCCGACGAAGAATTTGATATTCAAGAGGAGGAAGACCTTGCAATGATCCTAGCTATGCACGCCAATAAAAAGCCAAAGCACGATGGTTCGGTTATGCGTCGTCAGAAAATTTGGAGGGATAATATCGATGCCGACAACAGATTGATGAGGCACTATTTTGTGGATAATCCCGTATACCCCGAGTCGTACTTTCAGCGTCGTTTTAGGATGAGAACTGATCAAGTTGTTCAAACGCATTGCAAAGAAACTGGCAAGCCATGATCAGTTTTTTCAACAAAGGAGGAATGTCGCCGGAGAATTCGCGCGTAGCACCTTTCAAAAGGTGACAGCTGCTTTGCATATGTTGGCATACGATATTCCTGCTAATCTAGTTGATGACCACTTAGCCATGGGTGAGAGTCAAGCCATCATGTGTGACAAGTGCTTCGTAGTCGGAGTTGTGCAAGTGTTTGGTCTGGAGTATTTGAGAGCTCCCAATGCTGAATACGCCGCAAGGCTTTTGGAGATGAACAAAGCTCGCGGGTTCCCAAGTATGCTTGGCTCAATAGATTACATGCATTGGAGTTGGAAGAACTGTCCCAAGGCATGGCATGGACAATTTCACGGCCAAAAAAAAAGGTTTCACTATAATCCTTAAAGTAGTGGCCGGTCAAGAGATTTGGATTTGACATGTTTTTTTTTGAATGCCTGGATCTTTGAATAACATCAACGTTCCTAATCGGTCACCACTCATGAATAGGATTTCAAATGATGAACTGTCACCGGTGCAATTTGTAGCAAATGGTCATACATACAACTATGGCTACTACATTGCGGATGGCATCTACCCAAAATGGTAAACATTTGTGAAGCCGTTGAAAAAATCGAAAGGTAAGAAAAATCTTGATTTCCACAATGCTCAGGGTGGCTAGGGAAGATGTGGAGAGAGCTTTTGGGATTTTGCAAGCCCAATTTGCTATTGTGAAAGGACCGGCTAGATTTTGGGATCAAAAGATCCTTTAATACATCATGAACGCTTGTGTGATCATGCATAACATGATCATCGAGAATGAGCGTGGACAAGATTTAGACTACTCCTAATATGAGCTCTTGGGACGTCGAGCGACAGAGGGCTGAGAGGGTGGCTTGCCTCCTATCATGCCATTCGACATGTCGAAACACATGATGATCTTCAGAAGGATCTAATCGAGAAGTGGTGGGCATGGAATCAAAACTAGTGATTTGTATGTTTGATGTTGTAACTATTTGTTTAAATTGTAATAAAACTGAACTATGTATTGTTGATTTATTTTTTATGTGTTTGATCTTTTTGGTTTTGTTCGCCGCGCGCAAAAAGTTGCTATTTCGGCGCTGTAAATGTTATTTTAGCACGCCGCGTGTTGAGCGCATGTTGGAGATGCTCTTAAGGAAAACCAAATTTAAATATAGACCCTTTGTAATTACTATTATCACCCTACCCTGGCTTGCAAAGGCCACTGAAACTAGAGACATATGCATCCTTGTACACGAAACGAACAAGGAAATTAAACAAAAATCTAACGAAAAGAGGTAGCTAGGACCCTTGGCACAATCACAGTGCAGGCTCTTTTCCTACATGCACCCTAAACTAGCTTTGCAAGGACTATATGCACCCCCTCTACAACACGAAACGAACAAGGAAACACACATCAGGTACGCTCTCCTCCTCATCTGTTGTTTCCGTCCATCACCATTTCGTTTCCTGCCAAAACTGAGAAAGAAACATCTCGACTCACATATACAGTAGAGAGAGAGATGGCTGAAGCTTCCCGGCGAGCCGGCGGCTCATCCTCAGGCGACATCTCGCCGGCCATCTGCACCGACACACAGCCACCATTGGCTGCTGGCGTCCAATGATGACGCGAACTTCATCCAGGACGAGATGGAGGTCATGAACGGCTTCCTCCGCCACCTTGCCAGGACCCAGCAGCTGACTCCCAGTGGTGGGCAGCGCGGCGGCGACGAGGAGGTCCAGGTGTGGGTTAGGCAGGTCAGGGACCTCGCCAGCGACTCCCGAGACTGCATCAACCTCTACCGGCACACATCGCCCCGCCGTGCAACGGGGCTGCTGCGCTACATGCAAATGCCATGGTTCCTTGGAGGGTGCGCCACCATCCCCAGCCGCAGCACCATCGCCAAGCGTATCCGGGAGCTCAAGGTCCGGGTGCAAGAGGCCGGCGAGAGACGGCTGAGGTACGGCATCGCCGTGCCGCCACCGCCTGCCATCATGAAAGCTTCTACTACCATGGCGATGGACAGCAGAAGGCCGCCTCTCCGCAGTGTCCAAGAATCAGAAGACTATGATGATGACGACGACGAGAGAGGTGCTTTCAGACGAGCTCTGGTCGATGCTGAGCCCAATATCCTGAAGGAAAGTGCAGCAGAGCTGACCGCCTGGCTGGGCAAGAAAGGAGACGGTGACGAGGCCAGAGGGCGGCCGTTCAAACTCAATGTCATTCTAGCACCAGATGATGCAGAAGGTACCGGTCTAGCTCAGCAAGTGTACCAAGATCCTTCGGTGTCCGGCGGCTTCAACGTAAAGGTATGGATCACCATCCAGAGGCCTCCAATCCTCTGGCAGATATTCCATGACCTGCTCTGCCAGCTCCTTCCTGACCAAAACCAGGACGTGCTGGACGACACATCATCAGATAACATGAAACTCCTGTGGAGCATCCGAGGCCGCTTGGAAGGCAGAAGGGTCCTGATTGTTCTCGACGACCTCGATGATTACCCGGGCATGTGGGACCAGATCAGAATTGCTCTCAACTTCATAAGCCTCCCTGCTGGTAGCGCCATCATAGTGACTGTTGTTGGATTTTGTGGATTTCTCTTCTCTAGCCAGGAAGCTAAGGGGGGAAGCTAGGGATTTCTGGAAGAACCTTATCTCCCGATTCATTCCTCTTTGTCTCAGTATATACAAACTACATTTACATTTTAACCCTTCTCACTTTACTATTTGCAACTAACTCCTCACAACACTCCCCCTCAAGATGGGGTGAAAATGTCTAAGAGCCCCATCTTGCCACACAACTTAAAGAAGGATACAACACTCACGCCCTTTGTTAATACATCCGCAAGTTGGTCTTCAGTTTTAACAAAACCTACTTGAAGTACTCCCTCATCAAGTTTCTCCTTAATAAAATGTCTATCAATTTCGATATGTTTTGTTCTATCATGCTGAACCGGATTGTTGACAATGTTGATTGCGGCTTGATTATCACAATGGAGCCTGAGTGGTCCTCCTTTAAACAACCGAAGTTCAGTTAATAATAATCGAAGCCATAACAACTCACATAGCCCTGAAGCCATGGATCGCAGCTCTGCTTCTGCCGTGGATCTGGCGACAACACTTTGCTTCTTACTCCTCCAACTGACTAAATTTCCTCCCAAGAAGATGCAATAACCTGAAGTGGATCTCCTGTCATCCAAGCACCCAGCCCAATCAGCGTCTGTGTATCCCTCAACTTCTAGATGCCCATGGTTGGAAAGGAGAATTCCTTTTCCAGGACAACCTTTGAGATACCGCAGAATTCTATTTACTGCATCTAGATGACCTGATCGAGGATCATGCATATATTTACTCACGAGGCTTACAGCATATGCAATGTCTGGTCTAGTATGGGATAGATAGATTAAACGTCCCACAAGTCTCTGGTATCTCCCCCTATCAACAGGTTCTCCTGAATTGGCTGTAATACGCAGGTTTGGCTCAATTGGTGTGGCAGCTGGTTTACTTTCAAGCATCCTAGTTTCAGCGAGAAGATCAAGCACATATTTCCTTTGAGAGATATAGATACCTTGAGCTCCATAAGCTACTTCTATTCCCAGGAAGAAGTGGAGGAAGCCAAGGTCTTTGACTTCAAATGACTTCGCCAACATTTTCTTCAAGTTCTTTATCTCCACATCATCATTCCCTGTGATCACAATGTCATCAACATATACGACCAATACGACAGTTTTATTTTCGTGGTGCTTAAAGAAAAGGGTATGGTCAGCATTGCTTTGTCGAAAACCCAAAGTGCAGACTTCCTTGCGAAATCTCCCAAACCAAGCCCTTGGTGACTGTTTAAGTCCATAAAGTGATTTCTTCAATCTACACACTTTACCCATTGTCTCAGGCCCACTGAACCCTGGTGGAATCTCCATATAAACTTCTTCTTTCAAATCTCCATGAAGAAATGCATTCTTCACATCTAGCTGAAACAACTTCCAATTGTTATTTGCTGCCACCGAGATTAAAGCTCTGATGGTGTTCATCTTTGCAACTGGGGCGAAGGTTTCATCATAGTCCACCCCATATGTCTGGCTATAACCTTTCGCCACAAGTCTCGCCTTATATCTATCTACTTTCCCTTCGGGTGTATGTTTTATGGTAAACACCCATTTGCAACCTACCACTTTCTTGTTACAAGGAAGTGGAGTAATTACCCATGTATTATTCTTGTCAAGAGCAGACATCTCCTCAAGCATTGCTGCCCTCCATTTTGGGTTTAATTTTGCCTCCTGCCAGTCCCGTGGTAAGGGTTCTGCAGAATCCAGCGCTGCAATAAAGGACTTGTAAGAAGGACCAACAATGTCATAAGAGACATAGTTGGAGACATTATAAGGATCCAATTTAGAGGGCAATTTTCTGGCACTAGCTCGTGGTTGCTTTCTATAAGCTATTGGGACATCAAGGTCGTCATATTGAGAAGAGATGTTACCACTGTCCAAGGAAGGTCCAGTATCACTAGTTTGAACTTGAGTATTATCTTGTTGGTCAGCCTCCTTCTCTTGCTCACCATGTTGCCCATAAGCCTCAGGCTCAGGTTCCAACACTTGCATCCTTTCCTCCTCAATACGACGTCTTCGTGTATACACCTGAATCTCCCTTTCCTCATTTGGTTTTGGCCACCGGAATGCTTCACTTGATGTATCATACTGCTGCTCATGTCTTCGTTCTTGCTCTGTTTCCACTGGAATTACCCCAATTATCATCTTTCTTGATGTTGCATCATCTTCGTCTTCCTTATCTCCCCCTGTCTCACAATCTGCATCTAAATTTTCATTTTCATTAGCAAACAAATCAGGGAAGACATCGGTTAAATCCGTCGGTTCACCATAGAATGGTTCCTGCTCCCTAAATACCACATCCATACTCACAAACATTCTCCTTTCAGATGGACACCAACATTTATATCCCTTCTGCTTACCAGAGTACCCCACGAATACACACTTTAACGCCTTTGGATCTAGCTTGCCAACAGATGGTCTATAATCCTTCACAAAACAAACACACCCAAAGACCTTAGGTGGAACCACATATTTTGTTTCACCCGTTAGACACTCTAACGGTGTTTTATAACCAAGTACCCTGGATGGCATTCTATTCATCAAGTAAGCAGCTGTCATTACAGCTTCACCCCACAAAAACTTAGGAACATTCATAGATATCATTATGCAACGAGTGATTTCCAGAAGATGTCTATTCTTCCTTTCTGCCAAACCATTCTGCTCTGAAGTACCTGGACAAGTTGTGTGATGAATAATCCCAAAACTGGATAAGTGCTCATCAAATTCCTTGTTCACATACTCCGTGCCATTATCAGTGCGAAATGTTTTCACAAAAGCATTATATTGCGTTCTGATCATATTATGAAAATCAACAAAGCATTCAAACACATCGTTCTTGTTCTTCAACACATAAACCCAAGTCACTCTAGTACAACAGTCAATAAAGGTAACAAACGAGCGATATCCATTTAAAGATGGAACTCCACTAGGACCCCACACATCAGAATGTATAACTTGAAGTGGTGTGTCACTTCTATTATCAGACGATGTATAGGAGCTACGTGTTTGTTTACCATATTGACAAGCGTCACATACTAGACTCCCCTGGTTAACTTTACTATAAAGAGCAGGATAAAGCCTACCAAGGGTGACAAAAGACATATGTCCTAGCCTGCGGTGGTGAAGAAGGAATTCGTCAAGTGGTGTAAGGGACGCAACAGCTGCAACCACAGGTGGCACATTATTATCCAGATAATACAGTCCATCATGCATGATCCCCGTCCCAAGTCTTCTTCCAGTCCCAAGTTCCTGAAACAAGCACCATGATGGAAAGAAGATAGCAACACAATTAAGTTCATTTGTGATGCAACTGATGGATAGCAGATTTATTGGGAACGAGGGAACATGCAAAACAGATGACAAAGACATATCAGTGCTACACATAATTGTCCCTGATCCCATAATGGTTTGGGAGGAGCCATCAGCTAATTTAACGGTTTGCTTATTTAAATCAGGAGTATAGTCAATAAAATTTCTGTAGGAACCAGCCATATGTCTAGATGCACCTGAATCTAATAACCATGGTGCATCAATGGACTTATCTATCACAGTGTGAGAGTTGTTACCATCAAAATTTGCTAAGGCTGCAGAGGTAGGCGCTTCAACAGTTGGCTTGTCACCTAGAGAAAGCCCCTTGAATTGACACCACTTCTCCCAATCCTCAGCAGTCATCTCAACACTCATAGTTTGGGTGGTATTTTCAGTGATCACCGACGTGTTTGCTTTAGCAGCAGGGCGTGTACCTCGCCCACGGTAGCCTCGTCCTTCAAGCCCACGGCCACAGCCTCTTCCACGCCAGTCCTGCCCTCTTCCTCTGCCGCCTCCCATTAACTCAGGGCATGAAAACTTCAAATGTCCTGGCTGACCGCACTCGAAGCATTTCTTCTCAGTTGTATTTGATCCCGACCTTTGATAATTTCCACCCTCTGCTGCATAGAGTGCTGATCGCCGCTGCATGATACCTTGCATCACTGACCCGGCTGCCTCTAATTTCAACCTGGTTTCCTCACTAATGATAGCTGATATTGCCTGCTCCAGTGTAGGAAGCTTTCCGCTACCATACAGTGCAGCCCTCCTGTTTTCATACTTAGAATGAAGTCCATTTAGGAAGTCCCTCACACGTCTCTTTTCCGTCCACTTGTTAAATTTCTCAATACACTTGCCACACTCCATATCAATTGGATCAAAGTAATCAATCTCACTCCACAATCTCTTCAACTCGGACACATAATCCACAACTGATTTGTCACCCTGACTCAACCCCTGCAGCTCCTTCTGAATTTTACAAGCAAGCATCTCATTACCGACTCCAGAATATGTACCTTTCAGTAGCCGCCAAATTTCTGACGCCTCCTTAATCCTTTCCACCTGCTTAGCAATTTGAGGTGAGACTGAACTCAGCAGCCATGCTCTCACCAATGCGTTGGTCATCTTCCACTTCTGGCCTTCCTTGGAGTTCTCGTCAGCTGGTTTTTCAATTGCCCCATGTATATAGCCCTCTAGACTTCTTGAGACAAGAATTGTCTCTGCGTGCTCTGCCCAACTTGCATAGGTTTCAGACCCATCTAACTTCACCAGGGGCATCTGCAATGGATGAACCTCCTCCTTGACCTCTGCTTCTGGTTTTGAACTCCCTCCTTGCTTGCTCATAGCCTCGAACAACAATCTGTATTTCTCATCCATGGCTTGCAACACCGCTGCAAGCTCCCCTGCCGTGACTCCCGATGGAGCGGCATCCTTGTCACCCATCGTTGCAAACCTCTCCTTGATGTGCTGCTCTGACCTGGTCTTCAGCAGCCCAGAAATCCTCTTGCTTCAGGACCAAGCACACTTGTGACCTTTGGTGCTTCTTTCTCTGTTGCAACACAACAGCAGCTCCTGCCTCCTTCTGGACACAAATCTTGCCCAGCAACACCACGCAACCACCTCCAGGGAACACTCTCCTACACCTCTGCTTGGCACCTCCAGCCTGCTTCCACACCTACAGTTCTGCTCGCCTCCAAATCAGTGGCTCTCCACCAACTGCTGCCCCAACCGTACACAATCCGTGCGCTGGCTCTCTGCCGGCGACACCCTTGCCGAGGCTTTCGATTTCGAGCAGCCTGCACAAGGCTACAAGCAGGAGCACCACTCCCAGGTCGCACAGCCACCAGCTTCAACTCCAACCCGCTGAACCGCCTCACACCCTGGCCGCAGCTCCTTCTTCTATTCGCTCCAGTCCACCACCAGAAGCACTCCTATTCTCTCTTCGACAACAGCAAGGAGCGCCACCATTCCCTTGGTCGCCGGCGGCGGCTACAGCACCTGCTCTGACACCATGTTGTTGGATTTTGTGGATTTCTCTTCTCTAGCCAGGAAGCTAAGGGGGGAAGCTAGGGATTTCTGGAAGAACCTTATCTCCCGATTCATTCCTCTTTGTCTCAGTATATACAAACTACATTTACATTTTAACCCTTCTCACTTTACTATTTGCAACTAACTCCTCACAACAGTGACCACAAAGGATGATGGGCTTGTCAAGTCATCTTCTCCGGATAAAGTGGTAACCTATTCCCTTGTGGATTTCTTCTTCAAGAGAGCAGTGGCCCTTGTAGCTAGCAATTTTCATGATGGCGATGTGCGGGGCGTCATACATAGCATTCTCAAGAGATGCGACCCGGATGTTGCTTCCATGAAGATGTTCCTCCATGCCTTGTATGCCAATCCCCACAGGACAAGACAGGAGCTGGAGAAGCTGCAGGAAAGCCTGTGTTTAGAGGCATGCCGCCGTCCTTGCGACGACGATAGCAGCTATAACTTCAAGCGGATGCTCATGTTTTCCTACAGTGACATGCCTAAAGAGTGCCACATGTGCTTCCTGCACCTATGTATTCTCCTTCCACAAGATCACAGCATCAGGAGGACATCCCTAGTGAGAAGATGGGCAGCCCAAGGCCTGATATCTGTGGAAGGTGATCATGGCTCAGCTGAAGTGGCAGCCGAGCGCTGCTTCGGTGCATTTGTCAGCCGATGTCTCATTTGCCCTGCTGACATTAGTGATGCAGGCAAGATCAAGACTTGTGTAGTGCCTCCTCCAGTGCATCGCCTCATCACTGAGGTTGCAGAAGAAGAGAATGTCATCAGTGTCGGCTCCATGATCTGCAATGCACATCTTGGTGACAGCAAGAGGTGCCTGGGATCACTGCCCGCGTCCTCTCAACTGCTGCTGCTGAAGGTGCTTGATCTAGAAGGCTGCAAAGGCTTGGAGAAGCGCCATCTGAACAACATCTGCAAGTTGTTCATGCTCAAGTACTTGAGCCTCAGGAACACTGATGTTTCTGTGCTGCCCAGGCAAATCCATAGGCTGCAGCAGCTAGAGACGCTGGACATTCGGCAAACCAAGATACAAGCCTTCCCCACAGATTTTGCCAAGCTCCTGATGCTCAAGCATCTGCTCGCAGGCCATGCAGACTTCTCCCCGGTCAAGGACACCATCAACTCCAAGGAATCATTTTCCACGCCGCGGATGCCCCATGGAATCGGGGCCATGAGGGGGAACCTGGAGATACTGTCACACGTACAGGTCTCCGGGAGTGGCAGTGAGTCGATGCTCATGGATGTTGGGCAGCTAGTCAAGGTACGGAAGCTAGGAGTTGTTCTCCATGGCAAGAAGGTTGCCAGCTCCTTCAAGCATCTCCTCCAAGCAATCAGCAAGCTGCACAGATGCCTTCGTTCTTTGTCAATCCGAATTGGACATCCTGTCGATGAGACCGATCCTCTTACATTCAGCATGGATCAAGAGAATCCATTTTCACCTCCCGAGTTTCTCCAGAGCCTGTACATCGGCGGCCTCACAGGCGTTGGGCTGCCTCCATGGATCACAGAGCTCCACCAACTTGCCAAGATTACCTTGCGCGACACCTCCCTCAAGGATCATGCCATACGACTCCTTGGCAAACTCGGTGGCTTGCGCTGCCTTAGGCTCCGACAGATGTCCTACGGCGAAATGAAGATCACTTTTGGGAAAGAAGAATTCCCAAGCCTCAAGTTTCTCGCCATTGAGTGTTCCGACATCACCAACATAATCTTCGAGAGTGGAACGGCACCTAGGCTGGAGAAGCTAGCTTGGGCTTTCAAGAGCATGCAGTTCATCTCCGGAATCGGCAATCTCCCAAGGCTGAAAGAGCTCGAGCTCAGCGGCAGCTGCAACCCAGACCCCGTGAAGCAGGCCGTCGCAGCACACCTGAATCATCCCGTCTTCAAGCACAATGCCTGAAGTTAGCCACTGCAGGCACCGACCAGTATGAGCCTGCTTGCTCTGGAGTGAGTGATGATTGTGTTGTGAGTGTTGCATGCTTGTGTGTTACTACTTCTGATTGTTTTCCTCATTCTATCATGGACTGTGATTTGTATACGGTGTGGGATTGTTATACCATTGTGTGTTGGCTATGCAATAAAGACTTGTATTTCTACTGTGTGCAACAATCTTTCTTTCGTTTTGCTGGAACCGGTTCCACTTTGAGTTCTCTGTTTGAGTGTCTGCAATGCTACACCTCAGCCATGTCTAAATGGAAAAGATGTCATGTGCACCTAGGTGAAAAGATAAGCACATTGAGGCTTTGAAAGATTGTAAAAAGAATGTAGATACATTGTGGGGCTGAAATGAAGTATGAATCTATAAATTTTGGTCAAAAAAATATGTCCAGGCTGTTCACACTTATGGTTTCTTAGACAATTATCTCCCGTGTTTTTTTTCTGTATATCCCACTGAAGGACATATTTGTGGCCCAAAATTTGAAGATCCACACTTTATCAAGCGATGTACATGTAAAAATCGAAATTTTTCAAAATATGAACATTTTTCTATTTTTCAAAATTTAAATAAATGGGATGGGCACACAAAAGTTGTTCTCCGTCTAAATGACCCTATATTGCGATGTAGAATTAGTAACTACATTAGTTTGTGCAATGATTTTCTTAGCTTGCCAATTAAGACTGGAAGCAGCTAGCATCGAAGGAATAAGCCAAAAACTTAGATATCGATAGCTTGCCAATTAAGGCTAGAAGCAGCTAGCATCAAAGGTACAAGTTAAAGCCAAAAACTCTGATGTTGTTAACTTGACAATTAGGACTGGAAGCGATTAGCACCAAAGGAAGAAGCTAAAGCCCAAAAGCTTTGATATTCTTAGACTGTCAATTAAGACTGGAAGCAGCTAGCATTAGTTTGCGCAATGATATTCTTAGCTTGCCAATTATGCTTGTACTAATTATGGCCAAAGGGTACCCTACAACTTTCTTTTGTCATGATGATCAGAAACTTAGATTCTTGTCTTGATGGTTGCCAATTCTTTTGGCATGCACATGCTCCTTTGGCTATTCATTCTTATTGCCAACATTGGCCAAATAATGGGCAAGTGAAACCTTGACAGAAATTTTAGCTAGACACTTTTCTGCTACAGTAAACTTGAGCTCAAACCGAACGAAAGACATCCTAAACCCACGGCACGCAACTCGGTATCAGCTCTGGGATTAGCAGCCAGCAAGTTATACCAGGATGTGCTTAATTGAAGTGAAGCAAAGCAAAGGATCTGTCATGGAAACTTGCAAGTCTTGTCCAAACATATTGCCCTCCTTCCACCGCAAGATCCATACCCATTGACTAATTTGATTGTATATACCGCTGCCGCAGTTTCCATACACATTGTATTCTCATAGGCTCCCCTTCTCTGAGCTAGCCGTAATAACCTACTATCACTAGCCATCAAACCGTGCAGACGCATAGGTTAGTATATCTAAGATGTCGTCACGCTCTACCTCCGTCATCGTCGCCAGAGCAGTGAGCGGGCACCATTTGCTCAAGATCGATGGGTACTCGCAAACCAAGGTGGTCACCCATGGTAGAGGCATCAAATCCTGCACTTTTAAGGTCGGAGGCCACAGTTGGCTTCTCCAGTATTACCCCAATGGCGAGCCCTCGGGTCCTGACACTTACATAGATGTCTTCATTCAGCTTGTCAGTGTAAGCAGGGACATGCCGGTCAAGCCTGACAAGGGCATCTCAGCTCAAGGCTCGCTCAGTTTACTGGACAGGGCTGGGAAGCCAGTGCCATCATATACCAGCACCTTCAATAGAAGTTTCACAACCACTGGGATCTTGGTCTGGTACACCTCAAGGACGACCCTAGAGAACTCAGGTTATCTCAAGGACGATTGCTTCACTCTCAGGTGCGACATCACCGTCACGGAGCTGCGTGCCGAGAAAACAGAGGATTGCGATTTCGCCTATCTCCTGTGGAAGGAGGGGGCAGATGTGGCCTTCCATGTGGGAGGTGAGACAATCGCCGCCCATCAATGGGTGCTGGCTGCCCGGTCTCCGATCTTGAAGGCAGCAGCCGAAGCAGAGCTCCTTGGCGTGCCAGAAAGGGAGAAGAAGACGCCCACGGCCACCGTAAGGATTGACGACATGGAGGCAAAAGTGTTCAAGGCTTTGATCCACTATATATACATTGATGCATTGCCTGATGAGATAGACAAGGGAGATGAGGCAGCGACAGCAATGGCGCATCGATTACTTGAAGCGGCGGATAGGTACAAGATGGAGAGGCTGAAGCTGATCTGTGAGGACACGCTGTGCAAACGCGTCTCCACGAGCACGGCGATAACCACGCTGGTGTCAGCGGAGCAGCACCACTGCCAGAGGCTCAAGGCGGCGTGCATCAACTTCCTACTCTCTCCCAAGAATATGGAAGTCGTCTTGGAAAATGGCGGTTTCAAGCATTTACAGAGGAGCTGCCCCTCTGTTCTGATGGACCTCATAGAAAGGGCAAAAGTGGCCTGAGAGGCTGAGACTGGGAGAAGCAAGGATACCATGATCACGGTCATGGTGGCCATTTCTATTTGTCAATGCTGTGTTGGTCAATGTAAGAAGTACTACTGGTGACAATCAACTATGCTCCATACTAATAATATGCTGATGTACATTCGTTTATGTTTGGGAATTGTAGTTGTATTTGCTATACAATTATAATGCTTATGATTTCTTTTAATGTGTTATATCAACACTTAGAAGACTGCCAGATGAAAAGCCTAGCTCTAGCCTCCATGGTGGCGCCCTCCAGCGCCTCTAGCTCTGGAGTGATGATTGTGTAGTGATTGTTTGCAATGTTTGTGCTTCTCTATGAACCCTACTGATCAGTGTGTGTTGCATGCTTGTGTGTTCCTACCTCTGAATGTGTTCCTCATTCTGTCATGGACTATGATATGCATGTATCGTGTTTCATGCTCACAATGTATACCTATAAAAGAAATTGACAAAATTTTCCAAACCAGGTTTACGTCTGCCACGAAAAAGGGGCTGCCGATGGCGGTAGGGCCCACCAGCACCCCTGCCCGTTCCGTTGCACTGACGCAAACGTGTTATCGTCAAGCTGCCACCGTGCGGCTGTGGCAGCAGGTGCCACGTGTCGGCTGCCCAACCTACCGCCATGGTAGTTTTGTCAATACGGTGCGGACGTGGTCCTTTTTGTCAATATGAAAGCATAGCTGGTCTTTTCAGAAAAAAAAATTGAAATATGAACCTATAAATTTTGGTCAAAAAATATGTCCATTTTGAGGGTTGTGCACAATTATGGGCTCTAGTTTAGACCGTCCTCTCCCATGTTTCTTTTTCTTTTCTGTATAACCCACAAAAGGACATATTTATGGGCCAGAAGTTGAAGTCTTGAAGATTCACACTATCGGACAATGTACATGTAAAACAATTCAAAATATCAACGTGCATGCTTTTCTATTTCTTTTTAAAAAAGGGCACAAAATCCGTTCTCTGTCTAAATGACCCTATATTCCAAAATAGAGCTAGTTTTTTTTGGGGGGGGAGGGGGGCGTGAAATAGAAGTAGTGATTGAATTAGTTTGTGTGATGATATTGATAGCATTGATGCTGGAAGCAACTACCATCAAGGGAAAGCCCCAAAAACTTTGATATTCTTAGCTTGCTAATTAAGTCTGGAAGCAGCTACCATCAAGGGAACAAGCTAAAGGCCAAAAACTTTCATATTGGTAGCTTGCCAATTAAAACTGGAAGCAGGTACCATCGAAGGAACAAGCTAAAGCCCGAAAACTTTGATATTGGTAGCTTGCCAATTAAGACCGGAAGCAACTAGCATTAGTTTGCGCAGTTCTATTCTTAGCTTGCCAATTGTGTTTGGATTAATTATGGCTAAAGATTATCTTACCAATTTTTGGTCATGACCAAAAAAATTATCCTTGTTTGGATGGTTGCCAAAAAAATTGGCATGCCCATGCCCCCTTTTGGCTATCTAGCTCATTTTTCTTGTCATTGGCCAAATCATGAGCAAGTAAAACCTTCAATAAAAGCTAGCCAATTTTTTAGTGCGGTGAACTTCAGTTCAAACAAAGCACACCCTAAACCCGCAAAACCTTCAGCACAGGCCACCCACGCACTACGGCACGCAACCTCATATCAGCTATGGGACTGGATGTGCTTAATCAAAGCAAAGCGAAGGATCTGTCATAAAAATTTGCAAGTCTGGGTCTACCCTCCTTTTCAGAAAAAAAAGAAGAAGAAATTTGCAAGTCTTATCCAAACATATTACGTGCTTAATCAAAGCAAAGCAAAGGATCCATCATAGAAGCTTGCAAGTCTTATCAGAACATATTACCTTCCTTCAACTGGAGGATCCATAAAATATATTCATTCATTACCTAATTTTGCTTGTATATATTCGCACCATGGATTGTCATTGCTGCAGCCACAGCTGCAATTTCCATCCCATTGTTATTCCCATATGCTCCCCCTCTCTGAGCTAGCCATAATAATCTACTATTACTAGCCGTCAAACCGTCGGCAACCGTGCAGACTTAGTGCATCTAAGATGTCGTCACGCCATCATCGCCAGGGCGGTGAGCGGGCACCACTTGCTCAAGATCGACGGGCACTCGCAAACCAAGGTGGTCACCAATAGTAGCGACATCAAATCCTGCACTTTCCATGTTGGAGGCCACGCCTGGCGCATCAAGTACTACCCCAACGGCCAAGGTTCAGATAATGCCAATTGCATATCTGTCTTCATTCAGCTTGCCAGTGTTAGCATGGACTTGCCGTTCAAGCCTGACAAGGGCATCTCAGCTCAATGTGTGCTCGGTTTACTGGACCGGGCTGGGAAGCCTGTGCCATCATATACCTTCACCTTCGATAGAAGTTTCACAACCCCTCAAGGAGAGTGGGGCTGGTACAAATTCATCACAAGGTCGGAATTAGAGAACTCAGGTTGCCTCAAGGACGACTGCTTTCACTCTCAGGTGCGACATCACTGTCACAGAGCTGCGCGCCAGGGAAACAGAGGATCGTGATTTCACCGATCTCCTGTGGAAGGAGGGGGCAGATGTGGCCTTCCATGTGGGCGGCGAGACAATCGTCGCCCATCGATGGGTGCTGGCTGCCCGGTCTCCAATCTTGAAGGCAGCAGCAGAAGCAGAGCTCCTTGGCATGTCGGAAAGGGAGAAGAAGAAGAAGACGCCCATGGCCACCATAAGGATCGACGACATGGAGGCAAAAGTGTTCAAGGCTTTGCTCCACTACATATACACCAATGCATTGCCTGATGAGATGGACAAGGGTGATGGTGCCGCGACAGCAATGGCGCATGGATTGCTTGAAGCAGCGGATAGGTACAAGATGGAGAGGCTGAAGATGGTCTGCGAGGACATTCTGTGTGAAAGTGTTTCCACAAGCACAGCGATAACCACGCTGGTGTTAGCGAGCAGCACCACTCCCAGCGGCTCAAGGCGGCATGCATCGACTTCCTCATCTCTCCGAACAATATGAAAGTCGTCTTGGAAAATGGCGGTTTCAAACATTTACAGAGGAGCTGCCCCTCTGTTCTCATGGACCTTGTAGAAAGGACAAAAGCGGCCTGAGACTGGTAGAAGCAAAGGACACGGGGATCATGGTGATTGTGGTACCATTCTTCTATTTATCACTGCAGTGTTGGTCAATGTAAGAAGTACTACTGGTGACAATCAAGTATGGCTCATGCTAATAATACACTAATGTGCATTCGTTTATGTTTGGAGTTGTAGCTGTATTTGCTATACAAGTATAATACTTATGATTTCTTTTAATGTCTATGCCAACACTTAGAAGACTGCCGGGTGGAAAGCCTAGCTCTAGCCTCCGTGGTGGCACCCTCCAGCGCCGCCATGGAAGCCCATGGCTCTTCTTCCTCGCCCTCTTCCGGCACCATCTCCGACAGCACAACACCCACCACCCCCAGACCTCCTATTCCATGCCAAGCTTTTCATCATCTTCCAGCTTTGCCTAGGCAAGGCGGGGCCTTGATTTCTAAAACTTTGTCCAGCGCAACCTTCACTTGATGGTCTCCATCCAATCTCATCCCAAACAATCACTGCTATATCTTCATCTTCTTCCACTCAAACTCTCTCATCTCGACTACACCTTAGTGGCTGCGCTGGTGAAGTTTCGCTTCGGTGGTCATGCTACTAGCTTGAGCTAATGAATACACCAGCTCAATCATGAAGCTGACACCTGATGCTTGTCTTAGATCCTTCAGCTCTTTAATTAAGTAAATAGCAGTAGTAATCCTCCAGATCATGTCATGATAAAATATATTCATACCGGACTCGATGATATCCCACAAAAGCAATAAGTAATTTTCCGATTTGCGATGAAAATGAAAATAATTAAGCAGTTGACACCTTCATATTTTACAAATTGAATTACAATAATGTAAGAGTATAGCTATTGTACTACTAGCTTAAACTCTTCCATGTTGGTTCCACAAACAAGACGAAGAACAACATTTATCAACAGTTAAAGTGAACTTTGCATGTAATCATGTAAATACCCATGTAAATGGTGGGTGATCTGAGTAACCATATGAACAAATAACGTTCACCCTCCCGATCAACTGAGAAACTGGTATACTGGATGAAGAAACACATGGCATCGCATAATTGATTGGTTAAATCGGAATTATCATAGTGAGGCTTACAGGTGAGGTGGCTTTTTCTTCCAGGAAATGGTCCCTCACAATATTTGCCTCTTCAGGGAGACCATCTCTTGAAAGTGACCTTTTCTTTTCTTCCGGGAAATAGTCAGACTCGCAATCCACCGGTACCAACTAGTGAGTGTGGCACATGACCTGTGGTTCTGCATTTGCTTGTTCTCACATCATGAGAATCTGACATCAGTCCTATTGTCATGGCTTGTATTGTCATGGCGCAGACATGACGCTGATTGATGACGGGTCATCTACAAAAGCAGAAGGCTTTAGACTATCCATAAGGACTGGACAAAAAGTATCTTCTACCCAAAAAGTACATGATGGGATCCCACTGATAACAAACCTAAAACAGTTTACCGAGAGATGTTGCTCTACCCATCCAAATTATCATATCATTTATTGGCAAGAAAATAGCATCCATGTACCTGTGTTGTCAGTCTTATGTTTATGGCAGGCAAAAGGTCTCCATCATGTTAGAACCATCGCCCCCCTTTCTTGACAGATTTCAGCTCCATCACTAATCGTTCCCGCTGGGCCTCTACTTCTGCATACTCTAAGCTCATATTGAGTAACCGCTCCTTCATATCTCTTAGATCTCCTTCCAGCTGCAAAATCCTGTCCCCACCAGCAGATTGCTCCTCGGCAATGGGACTGTACAAGAAAATTATAAAATATGTGAAAATTCTGATCTTCTGAATATAGACAGCTGAAAATTAACAAATCAGCAATAAAAGATGATTTGCTATGATGTACGGGAGTCCTCTATAATTTTCCCTATAAAAAGATTTGCTAGGAGATGTGTCCTCTGCCATCATATACCTACAGTATGGACAATCCCTCAAGCCAATAAAATGAAATGATTTTCCACAAACAGTGGTAACCAACAGATTTCAAGGTTCTGTTAATACCAGTGTACAATCTAGCTTCAAGACATGATATTAAGCTTAAACACCGGTTCTCCAGCTAGTGATGTGTATAAAGTCATACCTAGTCAATTCACATGGTCCCAGTTCATATGAAGGAGCAGTTAAGATAGAGAAAGAGCTAAGAATATACTGCAATGCATAACAGATTGTAGAAGCTATTTCCTCGCCCGACTAATAAGCAATTGCATTCTGCAGTGCAAATAGTCAATTTTTTATTTAAAATTACATGGATATTTATATTACATTACAAGGAAAAAAAGAACTTTTGGGAGGGCTGTCACTTGTCAATGCTTGCTTAGACTGACTACCCATAACAAAAGAAAAGTGTAATAGCACGTATAACCATTCTATGCATAATGCTAACATTTAGGTTCAGGCTTCAGAGTGCAAGGGATACCTCTTTTGTTGAGCCCTGTACGTCCTATTTTCCTCCAAAGCCTCTGCAAGCTTAGTTTCCAGTATTTGAATCTTTGACTGAATATCTGTAGAATCTCCAATCTCCTGAAAATACAAGGAAATGCAAGGGGATGCCAAGACATTAGGAACATCAATGCGGTGATTTTCTTTAATCATCACAATAAGTACTGTATATAGCTAACCTGCTTTCTAGTGAGATCCTCAATTTCCTGCTCAAGGGATTGTATCTTCCTCTGGTATTCGCTATTTGATCTTCTGATCCTACTAAGTTCGTTCTTTAACTCTGCTTCATGTACATGTGATGCTTCCGATGCTGATCGATCACTCTCCAATCTCACAAGCTTTGCTTGCATAGATATTCTGCTTCGTTTTTCTTCTTCACCATTGTCCAAAGTCTCTTGCATCTCAGAAACTTTATCTGTTAGCATCGCTTTCTGTGCCTTCAGTTCTTCACATTCCTCAGTCACAGACTCTAGCAGCGCCTTTAATTTTCCCTTTTCAAACTTAGCCTCGTCAAGGGAGCTTCTAAGTTTGGAAACTTCATCTTGAAGACTTGTTATTTTCTGGACCTGAAGTTTCAGGTCAGATATTTCTTCCATCATTTGCTGTCTCTCATAGTCACTGGCTTTAAGCTTTAACTCTAGTTCACCAGAAGACTTCCGTAACTCGTCTTCATTGGATTTAGCAGTTTCCATCAACTTCTTCATATGTTCTGCATCTGCTGTCAACATTTCCTCGCTCTGTTTGGATGCATTAAGAGAATCAACCAAACCTTTAATCTTGCTTTTGGACTCCTTGCGAAGGTCCTCCAGTTGAGACTCATAATGTCTCAACTGCGCACTGACATTTTCGAAATTAGCCTCAAGTTTGGCCTTTTCAGCTCGCAGGACAGAGACCTCCCGGATGGCATCTACTGTGGCATTTTCTCTCTCCTCGTGTGTGGAGGAGACCTGTGCAGTGAGGCTCACGACCTCCCTCTCAAGATTCTCTACCTCAAGAGTCTTTTCTTTCTCGATCTTATTTAACATGAAATGAGCACGGTTTATCTTTTCTTCTTGCTCTGTGTGCTCCTGGAATATACTCTCCAGTTCTGACAGCAATGATTGCTCTTTGGAAGATATGTCCTTCTGAAGAGAAGAAAGCTTTGCTTCTAGGAACTCAACTGTTTTACAAAAATCAAGGATCCTTTTTTTAGAGTTATCCAATTCCTGCTCTTGTTGCATAAAACGGCCATGCAATTCCAACTTCTGCTTCTTGAGATCTGCAGTCAGATTTTGAAGGGAACTGCACTCTTCAATAAGGTTCTCAACTGTAGATTGCAGATTAGAATTAGATCTTCTCAGAACTTCTGAATCGTCCTGTGCTTCCGACAGTTTTCTTTGCGTTTCTTGCTGTTTTTGTTTAAACTCAACCCTTTGAGTATCCATCTCTACTTGTTGTCGCTCTACTTTATCTTTGAGACTGATGACAAGGGATTTTGAGTCGTGCATCTGCAGCTCACTTGACTCCTTTTCATTTGTAATGTAAGATAATTGGGCTTCCAGTCCAGATATGCGTTCTGATAACTCTATATTTTCCTGTTCAAGCTCTGATATATGTAACTCTAGTTCTGCTTTGCAGCTCTCGAGTTCATTTATCTTTCTTTCAAGAACCTTATTAGCAGACACATGGGAATCTATGCTGCTAGAAAGCACCAAAATGTCTTGTTGCAATTCATCCAAGCATTTGGAAGTGATGCTACTTTCTTTAACTGATGCTGCCAAGCGTTCCTCTAACAGACTCTTCTCTGCCTGAATTTCAGACATCAAATTTTCCGTTTCGACTTTGTAGCGCCGCAAGTCATCATTTTCCTGCTGTTGTAGCTGGACTCTAGTCTTCAGTATATCTGTCTCAGATTCATTGTCCTCTAGATCTTCTCTAAATTGGTATCCTCTCGCACCACCAGTTTCACCACCTTCCAAGCCTTCAAGCTCCTCTCTCAGCTTAGATAACTCAAGATTTTTTTGTTCTAGTTCTTCTTGGCTTTTTCGGAACTTCTCTTCTAGCTCAAAGCCTTGAGACCTAAAACGTAGCAGCTTCAGCTCAAGGTCAGCACACTTCCTCTGTAACTCTTTGGCATTAGACACTGATGACTCGGTAAAACTGCCGTCATGCATCATTTCCTTATTTCTAAGTTCCTCTTCCAGTTCATATATTTGTGATGTAAGCTTTTCAATTTGCAATTCACTGTTGTTTGAAACACGAGAATCCTGCCCTTTCCCCACACTGCTTTCTTTCAGCTTATATATAAGCTCCAGATTTTCATCTGTTAGTTCAGAACAATCTTTCTCAAGTTCTTGTATTTTTACCCTTAGAGTTTCATTTTCTTTCTCCAATTCAAGATAAACGGTATCAGAACCTGCGGCACCTGCATTTTCAATACTGAGAAGGCGATCTAGTTTCTGCCTCAAAGTATTAATTTCATCTTCTTTCATTGACAGTTTCCTAGCCCATTCTGTGTCTTCTTTGACTAACAACCCATTCTTCAATACATCTGTATTAGTGACATCCTTGGCCTCAGAAATTTTAGATATCTCCGCTCTCTGTTCTTCTATGGTCTCTTCCAGTTCCTGAAGAATAGAAACAAGCTCTATATTTGCCTCTTGAGTGCTCTTCAGCTGTACCTGTAAGGTTGCATTTGATTCTTTCAGAAACTTCATCTCGTCTTCTACTTCCTTCTCCATGTTGATCCAGTCCCCACGTTTGGGGGTTACAGATTTTATTTGTCGTCTGCTTAACTCTGGCCGAAATGACTCTTGCCGAGATGACTCTTGCCGTGATGACTTCAATTCTTCAATTTCATGTCTGTACGAATCCCGCTCAGCATGTGCAGCAGACAGTTCAAGTGCTAGCTCAGTCTGTTGCTTTGATTTCTCAGAGCATTCCCTCTTCAGCGCCTCTAGATCAGCCTTCAATTTGCGAGAATGTCGTTCCCACATTTTTGCCTCATCACGGAGTTCTTCAATTGTTTCTTCAGCAGCTTCAAGAAGATCTTTAGATGAATCAGTTGTCCCCAAAGATGACTGAGCAATCCCATTTGAAAAGGATTTTGGAGTATTTCCTTGCAGCGTGTTTGGACCTGAAGCCCGGGAACTGAAAGATGAATTGTTTGATCTCAATCCTTCATCACCACGGCCAGCGCTAACATAGGAACTACCTGAATCCTGCCTTCCGACATACAATCCACCATTAGTGTTGTCTATCGGAGACAAATTTGTTCTATCTTGGGTACTATCTCCAGAATTGGAGCTCCGGTGAGACCCTGAAGCTGAGAAACTCATTTCCTGAAGGGAAAAAAGGAGACACCCATTATTTACACATAATACTCTGACAGGGCATTACATAAAAAAAATCATGATTGTGAATTTAAACAAATAAAATACAATTTATATACATGTGGAGCCACAGCTTGATGCAAGACTAATGAGTACTTAAAATAAACAATGCTAGAAAGATCAAAAATAAACTTAAGACATAATGCGATGATCAAGGGCAAATAGGCAAATGAACATTTGAAGTCTGCTATTAGCTGCAGAAAAGAGAAGATTCATGGATTGGAAGTATGTAACTGCTGTTGGAACATGGGGTGTTTACTTCCAACTATCCTAGAGTAGTTAGACTGCAAACAGATGGAACAACAGCATGGAAAAGAGAAGAACTTGGATCTGTAATCGAATATTCTTGTGATATTTAACCAGTTATACTGACAACAAGAGACATATTTCTCGATATCTGTAGGCACCAGAAACAGTCAAATGACAAGCTAGCTTGACTTTCCTGAAGAGTGGTATCATCAGTGTGGGAAGATGTGTCTAAATGATCAAGAATCAAGTTATTATTACTAAAATAAAATTCAAAAGGTGCAAATAAATTAATAGAAACATAACTCAAAGCATGCATTGCACGCTCGTTAAAGGAAACACTGTTCTGAAAAAATGAACTTAGGATGGAGAGCATTGTTCTGAATATCAGCATACCCTGTTTCCAGGTTCATCTTGATAAGTGCCCCCTAAAGGAGTTCCTGACGAAGAACGGACACTCCTGTTGGCCGTATTATCAGAGCCATCTGATTTGTTATCCATGTCGTCATTTATTAGACAATGGTCACTGATACGAGGAGGCATGTCCCTTGAAGATCTCACACCACTGTATAGATATGCCAAGGTTATAATAGAGTATCAACACTTGCAGACAGCAAAAACAATGGGAGAGCAATATAAAGAGATTGCAGGGTCTTCAGTGTGAAGTGTGCACATTGGAGCTATAAATGGGAAATAAGGAAAGAGTAAAACTCAAGTTGAATTAGTTACCCCAACTTAGGCTTTGTGCCAAGAGATTGAACTTTAAGCTGCAAACGAGAAGCAACCAATGTCACCATAAGCAGAATAAATGAAAAAGCATAAAAACTAAGAGTTGAGTGAGTTGACACCATTTTCAGGTTACAGGACCATATACACGAGCACCCAAAAAATCTTTAAAAAGGAAACAGTTGCACGGTACTCGCTTACCTGCAAAACTGTTCCCGAGTTGCATCTCTTCAACGGCATAGAGATAGCAGTTGGGTCCGCCAAATTCAGAAAGTTGGACAGGTTTAGGAAAATTTCGCCAAGAATACCAGTTCTTATTGATCCCTGCAACAAGGGATTGAATTGTTCAGCAAAACAAATACTAGTCCACAAATATCCATACATCCATACCAGTGAGATTGAAAAACAAAGGTGGCTAGATAGAACGCGGTAGTACGCTATGAATACTCATACGTACCACAGAAACAACAATCTTGTATTGGCACTCATCAAACTCTTTTGACACTGCGTCTCGAGAAAACCATATCGGTTCTGATATGGAATCGGGCCATTGGCAGATTCCACTGCGGGCAGCCGCTTTACTGGATTTGGCGATGGTTTTCCCGGTATCCACGGAGACTATCGAAAGGAACATCCTGTCCGATACTGCAGGGACCTGTAGAATACAAGTCAGATCGATCAGAGTCGTCGAAAAAACAGTAAATACACCTAGCGCGTGTACCACAGGAAATAAGCCTGGCACCCTGAGCATACTGAAACTGAAGTTGAATGCTGTTTCCGACAAAAATAAAAATCGTAAGACAGGTTCACTGGCATTTCTTCCGGAAACCTGCCCTTAGAGAAATGGAACACCATCCTGCAGTAATCTACTCCTATCTATTAATAGGAGATTCTCAGAATAACTGTGAAACACCAACCAGAAAGGAGAATACCGTGCTTTTTATTCTTCTAGAAAAACTAGAAAGAGGCAATTGCCAGTGGAAAGTTGCCCGTGCAGCGCTGGTTTGATCTGTGACATGGTGGTCCAATTCCAAATGTCGCACACGCGCGCGCGCGCACACACACACACACACACACACACACAGAGGTAGGCTTGGATTGGGGGATCATCATAATGGCCAGATCACGCAGCAACCATTAAACACAGGTTACTAGTAGTGGCTAGGTTAGGTCAGGTGTGTGACACAGCTAGCTAGCTAGAAATGAAATCTCTACATAGGCGGGCGTAGTATGGTGAGTATGGTTTGATCTAGCTAAATAGTAGTCGTAGATCAAGCAGAGGAGCAACGCGATTGGCAGTTCCGGAACGCGCGCGCGATCTCCCCAATGCCGCCACCGCCGCTCGAATCGACAGCGGGCGGAGGTGCTAGTGGTAGTAAGCTAAGGGGGCGAGGGGGGGAATCTGGGCGGGTGACGGACGGGCGGGCTCACCATGACGGCGCGGAAGCTGGAGAACCTGAACTCGAAGCGCTCGCCGACGCTCCGGTCCGAGGAGCGGTGGCGGTGGAGCTTGAACATCCCGCCCGCCGCGCCGACGACCCCCGGCCGAGGCCGAAACCGGTCGTCGATACGGCAGGTGGCGCTGTGCGTAGGACCACCCGGAGCAGATTCGGCGGGAGCTCCTCCTCCTCCTCCTCCAACTCCTGGTACTGCTACCTGCTGGCTAGTGTGCTCCCGGGCGGTACCGGAGCAGCAGGGGGGCGGAAATCATTGCGCCGCGCCGCGGAGGAGGAGGAGGGAGAGAGAGGGGGGAAGGAGGAGGAGGAAAAGGGGAATCTTAATTAGGGAGCCGGCGGAACTGCACAAAAAGAAAAAGATCCGAGCCGAGCGCGTTAATCAGATGTTGCGAGATTTCTAAGGCGACTCTGCTTGTCCATTTCCATTTGCTCCACCGGACGACGGTGAGAAGCAATTAAAAGACAGCAATAGAATAATGGAGGGGGAGGAGGAGAGGTAGGGTGGTTGACCGGTGGGGCCTCTTCACTTTCTCTCCCGTCATAGTGCTGCCCGCCTACCCGGCCCCGGCCCCGGCCGGCTATTCTCTCCTCTTCTCCCCTCCAGCACACTGCGGCTGGCTTTTCGTTTTTACACACTCTCTCTCACTCTGCTAATTACCGCTGCTAGTGCTAACAGAAGTAACATGGATTTGGATGAGGGTTTCTTTAGACCCGAATATCCAGCAAACGTCAGACTTTCAAGCATGGCAAATCCAACGCTTTTATGGCAAATTATGTCTGCTGAGGATGTCAAATTTAGTTAGCCAGTAGTATGGTAAATTTGCCTCGGTCTGTTTAATTTGATAGGAAGTTGTCGTTCTTCCAAAATAAATTTGTCATCATCACGTCAATATAAATTGCCATGAAAATGCCACCAAAGTCTTATTTCTCCTACATTCATCGATGGCGCGTCATGAGCAATCCTCGTTGTCTCTCCGTCTCAACAAAGCAAATTTTTAAACCCAAGAACTTGTAGAAACAATGGCCAATAAATCGTCGATTTAGACTAGAAGGCGTCGATAGCTGTGGTCCGCATAGCAAGCCGCATATATAGAAGATAATGTTGATAAGGACCCGCGGAACTCTTTAGTTTCGACCAAATGAAGTTGAGGAACACAAATCTCACACGTTTCTCGATGAGGCGAATGCTAAGCCACCCTTAATCGATTGAACTTGGAGCCGGAGGACTTAGATGCACAACCACGTTGTCCGCCGCATAGGACGGCGCTACCAAGACAACCCTGAAAACAAAAAAGCCATACCAAAGAATCAGATCGAAGGACACATCATCCTCACACACCTCTCGACGATGCGAAAAAGAATCGTCGGACCGTGGATGGGCGGGGAATACGTTATTCCACGTCGGCGGCGGGGTATCATCGTCTCATCACCGTTGTTTGAAGACAATACCTAACTTTATTTCTAGCCCTACCACCATCAGAGTGAAGCCATGGGTTCCCGCCCTCTCCTGTGACGGGGCCGACAAACGAAGTTAAAGTGGGTTTGCGGTCCTGATGGGTTGGATCAACAATCGTTCCAAATTCCCAATGAAAAACATTTGAATCAAAAGGGCCCTTAAAGTGGGCCTTGTAAAAATGCGACTACTGCTACTTAATCAATTAAAGATATCAATTGACAATTATATTAAGAAGTTCTTTTTGCGGGTACTAGTAAATGCGTAGGTGCAATGCACGTTAATATTTAGGTAATATATAAATTACATGTGGATATTAGGTATGCTATTATTTATGTATTAATTCTATGATTAGTGCAATATTTGGCATGATATTAATTGCATGTTAAACACGTTGAACGCTCGCCATTAGAGCAATCTAGGTCGTTGGATTGACTTAGTTTGATGGCTGAGATCAGTTGGATCTGCCCCTTTGGTTCTTTTTATATTGTATAGATATAGATATAGATATAGATTAATTCTGTGATTAGTGCAATATTTGGCATGATATTAATTGTATGTTAAACACGTCGAACGCTCGCCATTAGAGCAGTCTAGGTCGTTGGATTGACTTAGTTTGATGGCCGAGATCAGTTGGATCTGCCTCCAAAATATAGATATAGATATAGATATTATTAAAATGTTTTACTTGCAGCAATCGCGATGCACCTCAACTAAAAACGAATTGCAACGCACCTGATATTTAGGCTTAGGAACTTGATGTGTTTGAGCCATTGGTTGTGTGGTGTGACTCTGTCTATGCACAACACGTAGTAGTAAAATCTGTGACTGCTGCCGTGTGTACGTACCCTTCAAAAAATAAATACGTGTGTACGTACGCACTACCCACGCCCGCATGGTGCGAGGATGAGGACGGGGGGTTGGTGAGCGGGCCTGCATGCGTGGCGTGACGTTAACTTGTTTTTTCATCATGATAGTACTCCCTCCGTTTCAAATTACTCCCTCTGTTCCTAAATATTTGTTTTTTTAGAAGTTTTAAATAGTGACTACATACGAAGCAAAATAAGTGAATCTATACTCTAAAATATATCTATATACATCTGTATGTGATGATCATTTGAAATCTACAAATATTTAGAAACGGAGGGAGTACTTGTCGCAGAAATGGATATATCTAGAACTAAAATACAATTAGATACATTCATACCTGCGACAAGTAATTCGGAACGGAGGAAGTATTATTTTGATGGGAAAACTTGTTTTTTCTTTCAAGTACAGATAGAAATGGCGTAACGTTAAGTGGATCGTTCGCTAATGCAGTGGATATGATGAACGGCAGGCAAATAGCAGTCCTGGACGCTGGAGGAACAGATGGAACTCTGCGCTCCCAAGGAATCACCTGGCCGGCTCCGTGATGTTTTTTTGCTTTGTCCCGTGCGTCTGTACTGCATGTCTCGACGTGCGGTTTAGGAGGTTGTCGTTTGTGCTGTCTGTCTGGCTCTCTACCGTCCACACCGCACACCACCACCGCCTGCCGGCGCTTGTTAATCAATCCCCTAACTAAGTGGTTGATTAAATATTCTCTCTGTAAAGAAATATAAAAATGTTTAGATCACTATTTTAATGATTTAAATGTTTTTATATTTCTTTATACAGAGAGTACAAATTAATTAGCATGCGCGAGTAATAACCTCAGCTCATACTGCCAACTGCCAAGTGTGGCAAACCTTTTTTCGCTGTCGCGTGATTATCCTCGATCTCTCTTTGGTGTGTGCGTTGCAGCTGCCTCTTAGTATTATTCCTTCTGTTTCAAAATAGATGACTTAACTTTAATGAAGGGATTAGAGCAACTTCAATGGGGCAACCCAAACGGACGGCGCATTTGTTCGCTTTTTGTTCGTTTGGTCGGCCGGCCGCCCGGCGTCCGCCCAGTTTTGCATTTGGGTCGGTAATGCGCCCAACGCGCCGACCCATTCCATGTCCGCATTCAACTTTTGAATTAAAAAAGGCCCGCGACCGATCATGCCAGCGGCCATGTCTCATGTCGGCACCATGCCAGCACCGGCATACAATGCCGGTTTCAGAAAATACCACAGTTCCTGCTGGCGCACTCGCTCGCCAGCCGGCCGGCACACATGCCAGCACGCAAAAAATGATGGGACTTGGAGTTCAATCACGCCACCGCGGCTCCCGTGGTCATGCCCGCACACCTGCCGGCATACAAAAAGATGGCCCCCGACGCCATAGATCAGTCGTCCTGGAACTTAAGCATGTCGGCCTGCATCTTCTCGAACCACGGCCTTTTCCTTGGCGACAAGGCGTTGAGATCCACCTTCATGATCTCCACCCCGGTCATCATGCTTGCAAGAGCCACTTCTTTCGCCTTTGTCTTGGCGTTGGCGGCCTCGATCTCTAGCATCTTCGCTTGCTTCTCGGCCTCGAGCTCGAACATCTTGGCTTGCTTTCTCGGTGTCAAGGTCAAGCCTCCCCCTTTGGATCTCCATGAAAGCGCTCATTTGCTCTTCTTTGAAACGTCGGCGCTCCCTCGTTACAGCGGCGACGCGGGCGTTGGTGAACTCCTGCTGCGCGGCGGCGGCCTGCGCAGCGGCCTCATCCCTCGCGTCCGCGGCATGCCTCCGGCCCTTCCTCTTGCCCGACTCCCTTGCCCGCTGTTCGGGCGTCAGCGCCTTCTTTGGCTTGGTCGCCGCGGCGGTCTTGCGCGGGGCACGAGGCTTGCCTTTCTCGGAGGGGGCGACGACGCCGGACGAGGCGAGGAAGGCGAGGCCGGCGGCGGCGTCGAGGTCGAGGTCGATGGCGTCCTCCATCGCTAGTTTGGGGGCGAGGGGCGCGCGTTGGCGGGAGCGTTTTTGAGAAAATGGGGGAAATGGTTGTGGCTGGTACCGGCAGGCGGGCCCGGGGAGAGGAGTAGGCGCGCGCCCGTCCGTCTCGTGTCCGCGCCGACGCAAATCCGGCTCAAAAATGGGCTTGAAATGGGTCGCCCGCGGACGAAAAACGAACGCACGTCCGTTTGGGTCGGCGCGTTGGGCCGCCACTTTTGTCCACGCCGACCTAAACGGACGCGGGCGAACGAACATTGGAGTTGCTCTTACTTAATAAAAATAGGAAATCTCTTCCTTTTCCTCCCCTTCCTTCTTTTGTCCCGATCAACAATTTTTTTCAGGCTTTTTTTTACACATAATTTTTTCAGGCTCCTAATTCAGTTTTCACAACAAAGAACGGCTGTGGTGGCGGATCAAATCAAAATCGCAGGGCATGCACGTGTACGAAGCAAGCATGCAGCCAAGTGCACGTGTACGTGCTTGTTTTTGTTGTTAGGGGAAAAGACAATGTGTACTAGCACGGGCGGACCACTGTTTACTTTATCAACATAATATTATATACGTACTTATACACACACATAAAGTACGTACGCATGCTGCAGAAATACCAGTATCTACTACTTTTCTTTATGGTCGACCGGTTCGGTTGGAGCCTTTATGCTTTTGCAAAAGGCTAGCTTCTTTATTTCTCTCCTGTACGATGAATGAAATTCTGGGCCTGCCCGCCTCCATCGCTTTTCATCACGGTGTACATGCATGCATATGATTAAGCTAGCTGCTTCCATCGATTTAAATTTAATTTGATTGATCAGTTAGCTAGGCGCGTCCCTTCCTTTTGGCGACAGGCTAATTACTTACTGCGTGGTCTTTTGAAGATGATTGATAGTTTGTGAGATGATGATGGTCTGATGATGATCAGGACGATCAGCTGATAAGCAAGTCGTCGTTAGCGGGCGGGCGAGGTCTATAATGCATGGCTGAGATGTGAGATGGCGCGCGCAGACATCCGTCCACATGCGTTTGCCGCTCAATTTCCTCTTGAGCTGCCCAGCTGCTGTTGGAGTGTCCCCGTCAGCCAACACAAGCGTACGTCCGTCAACCCATCCATGATACTATATCCGGAGTTGCTGCGGTTTCGGTATGTATGATCCACGTGCCCAGCTCGATCCACCGCACCGCTTGACATCATCCATCAACTATGCAGGAAAGATCGGTCGAGAGTGCAACAAATTAGTTCGGTCAGTTAGTGTAGATGCATGTGATTAGCTCAGGCATCGCCATCCATGTCTACAAATTGTGGCAAGTTTTGGGTGTCTGTATATACTAGTGGCGAGGCTTTGCTTGGTTGGGTTGCCATGTGGCTTCGTCAAGTCACAGACTGATAGACACATTACATAGATTGCGCATGCACTAGTGAAGGCGTGCAGCTGAACCATGCAGGATGCGTTTGCGTTGCGTACAATGATAGTACTAGCTACCACTCGATTATTCTCATACAAGTACGCAATACTATAGACCGAACAGTACGCCAAAAGCAACAACGTATTGTTTTTTATTAATCAGAAGAGCAAAGAGAGAAAAATCCAATAAAAACAACAAGTCCTTCTATAAAACCAATACTGTCATTCGGTGGGCCCAAGGGCAACCAGAGCCACGTTAGTAATTGTGACCCATCCAGAGAAAAATATGGCGAAACAAAAAGGAAACGACGCCTGAGAGATTCGAACTCTCGCGGGGAAACCCCATGTACTTAGCAGGCACACGCCTTAACCACTCGGCCAAAGCGTCGCTTGATGACCTTTCTTCGAATAGAATGCTCTCATACACACGCAACAATGCAAAGCACATGAAAGAGGGATAGAGAGAGATAGGTTGGTTGGAGGAAGCATGCACACCAGATGCCAACATCTGAAACCCAATGTCGCGAATACTCCTACTTTCCTAACTTTATTGCAAATTTTTGTAGGTAGCTTCCCAAGTTGACTGCTTGGTGTCCAGCTTTCCTAACAACTTGTTTACCTTTGGGCTTTGGGCAGTACTGTCCCATAAAGCCATATATAACCAGTTCTCTCTCAGGCCACTTGTACAAAACCATGGATTCCAAGCACTACTAGTACTACACTTTTCAAGATTCCAACCTTTGTTAATATAAAATCTTATATCGAACAACTTTGTACTAATCATGTTCATATGCGCCATCGGTCCATATTAGCTCTGGTCCATAATTTGATAAAAATATATCCGTCTTTGGAACCGTTTTGAAGAGCTCAACCATGAGGGAGTCAAATATCCACTCACGGAACTCCACCCTCATTGGCAAACCTCGCTCCCTCTCGAAAGCTCTCCTCTCTTCATGTAATTTTTTTGTTGAGAGTCAAGTTCGGAGTACCAGCTCTATCTGTTTTCGTTTGGTCACCGGTTGGCTTCATCACATCACCATATCCTCCAGGCCATGACTGCTTGGTAGGGCGGCTTTTCTTCTTCCTCCAGGCCAAGTTGCCAAATCAGAGGCAGTACATCATCATTGTGGAATCTGGGACGAGGTGTCATGGAAGCTCCGTCGTCCCAACTGGTGTCGTCCCCGACGACGATGGAGCTGTGTCCGTGGTGAGGGTATTGAGGACCCGATCGTGTTTTCCATCTATGTTTTGGGGTTCTCTTTGTAAAAGTAAGGGACTGTTTGCAGTTTAGGTCTGCTTATGGGTCTTTATTTAATGTGTTGTGTACTACCACTGTTTCAATATTAATGCAGCTTCAGGGTCCTTCTGGACCCTTCTCCTGTTCAAATAAAAAAATAGAGGGAGTCAAATATATGCAAGTACTTAAAGATGTGCACTATATTCAAAAGATACACATAGTATTTTAGTGTAGTGTGATACGTTCATTTTGCATCATGCTTTTATATCGATATTTATTGCATTATGAGTTGTTATTACACATTACGTCACAATACTTATACCTATTCTCTCTTATTTTACAAGGTTTACATAAAGAGGGAGAATGCCGGCGGCTGGGATTCTGAGCTGGGAAAGGAGCAAATATTAGAGACATATTCTGCACAGCTCCAAAAGTCCTGAAACTTCACAGAAGACGTTTTCAGAATATATAAAAAATACTCAGCGGAAGAGATTCACCAGGGGGCACACCCTGCCTGTTGGGTAACGTTGCAGAAAACAAAAATTTTCCTACGGTTTCACCAAGATCCATCTAGGAGTTCATCTAGCAACGAGTGATTGGATTGCATCTACATACCTTTGTAGATCACGCGCGGAAGCGTTCAAAGAACGGGGATGAGGAAGGCGTACTCGACGTGATCCAAATCACCGGAGATCCTAGCGCCGAACGGACGGCACCTCCGCGTTCAACACACGTACGGTCAGCGTGACGTCTCCTTCTTCTTGATCCAGCAAGGGGGAAGGAGAAGTTGAGGAAGATGGCTCCAGCAGCAGCACGACGGCGTGGTGGTGATGGAGCTGCAGTACTCCGGCAGGGCTTCGCCAAGCACTATGGAGGAGGAGGAGGTGTTGGAGAGGGAGAGGGAGGCACCAAAAGCATGGGGTAAGAAGTCCTCCATCTCCCCAATATATATAGGAGGGCCAAGGGGGGGTGCCGGCCCTAGGAGATCTAATCTCCTAGGGGGGTGCGGCCAAGGGGAGGAATCCCTCCTCCCCAAGGCACCTAGGAGGTGCCTTCCCCTCCTAGGACTCTTCTTCCCTTGAAACCCTAGGCGCATGGGCCTCTTGGGGCTGGTGCCCTTGGCCCATGTAGGCCAAGGCGCACCCCCTACAGCCCATGTGGCCTCCCAGGACAGGTGGCCCCACCCGGTGGACCACGGGGACCCCTCCGGTGGTCCCGGTACAATACCGGTGACCCCGAAACTTGTCCTGATGCCCGAAATAGCACTTCCTATATATAATTCTTTACCTCCGGACCATTCCGGAACTCCTCGTGACGTCCGGGATCTCATCCGGGACTCCGAACAATATTCGGGTTACTGCATATACATATCCCTACAACCCTAGCGTCACCGAACCTTAAGTGTGTAGACCCTACGGGTTCGGGAGACATGTAGACATGACCGAGATCGCTCTCCGGTCAATAACCAACAGCGGGATCTGGATACCCATGTTGGCTCCCACATGCTCCTCGATGATCTCATCAGATGAACCACGATGTCGAGGATTCAAGCAACCCCGTATACAATTCCCTTTGTCAATCGGTATGTTACTTGCCCGAGATTCGATCGTCGGTATCCCAATACCTCGTTCAATCTCGTTACCGGCAAGTCACTTTACTCGTACCGTAATGCATGATCCCGTGACCGGACACTTGGTCACTTTGAGCTCATTATGATGATGCATTACCAAGTGGGCCCAGTGATACCTCTCCGTCATACGGAGTGACAAATCCCAGTCTTGATCCATGTCAACCCAACAGACACTTTCGGAGATACCCGTAGTATACCTTTATAGTCACCCAGTTACGTTGTGACGTTTGGTATACCCAAAGCACTCCTACGGTATCCGGGAGTTACACGATCTCATGGTCTAAGGAAAAGATACTTGACATTGGAAAACTCTAGCAAACGAACTATACGATCTTATGCTATGTTTAGGATTGGGTCTTGTCCATCACATCATTCTCCTAATGATGTGATCTCGTTATCAATGACATCCAATGTCCATAGTCAGGAAACCATGACTATTTGTTGATCAACGAGCTAGTCAACTAGAGGCTTACTAGGGACATGTTGGTGTCTATTATTCACACATGTATTACGATTTCCGGATAACACAATTATAGCATGAATAAAGACAATTATCATGAACAAGGAAATATAATAATAATGCTTTTATTATTGCCTCTAGGGCATATTTCCAACACTGCCCACGAGGGTGGGGGGCGCGCCCCCTACCTCGTGGGCCCCCTGATGGCTCTCTGGTGGCCATCTTCTGCTATATGAAGTCTTTCGATGGGAAAAAAATAATAAGCCATCTTCTCGGACGAAACTCCGCCGCCACGAGGCGGAACCTTGACGGAACCAATCTAGGGCTCTGGCGGAGCTGGTCTGCCGGGGAAACTTCCCTCCCAGAGGGGGAAATCATCGCCATCGTCATCACCAACGCTCCTCTCATTGGGAGAGGGCAATCTTCATCAACATCTTCATCAGCACCATCTCCTCTCAAAACCCTAGTTCATCTCTTGTATCAAATTCTTGTCTCCAAGTCCGGGATTGGTGCTAGTAGGTTGCTAGTAGTGTTAATTACTCCTTGTAGTTGATGCTAGTTGTTTATTTGGTGGAAGATCATATGTTCAGATCTTATATGCATATTAATATTCCTCTGATTATGAACATGTTTATGCTTTGTGAGTAGTTACGTTTGTTCCTGAGGACATGGGAGAAGTCTTGCTATTAGTAGTCATGTGAATTTGGTATTCGTTTGATATTTTGATGAGATGTATGTTGTCTCTCCTCTAGTGGTATTATGTGAACGTCGACTACATGACACTTCACCATTATTTGGGCCTAGAGGAAGGCATTGAGATGTAATAAGTAGATGATGGTTTGCTAGAGTGACAGAAGCTTAAACCCTAGTTTATGCGTTACTTCGTAAGGGGGTGATTTGGATCGATATGTTTCATGCTATGGTTAGGTTTACCTTAATACTTTTGTTGTAGTTGCGGATGCTTGCAATAGAAGTTAATCATAAGTGAGATGCTTGTCCAAGTAAGAACAGTACCCAAGCACCGGTCCATCCACATACCAAATTATCAAAGTACCAAACGCGAATCATATAAGCGTGATAAAAACTAGCTTGATGATATTCCCATGTGTTCTCGGGAGCGCTTTTCTCTATATAAGAGTTTGTCCAGCCTTGTCCTTTGCTACAAAAAGGATTGGGCCACCTTGCTGCATTTTTTTTACTTTTGTTACTTGTTGCTCGTTACAAATTATCCTATCACAAAACTATCTGTTACCACTTGTTTCAGTAATTGCAGAGAATACCTTGCTGGAAATCACTTATCATTTCCTTCTGCTTCTCGTTGGGTTCGACACTCTTACTTATCGAAAGGACTACGATAGATCCCCTATACTTATGGATCATCATAGTGCAATTAGTGTTGAACAGGACATAAGAGCATCTCCGATAGCTGGGAAATGCCGTTTGGTACCTAGGTGTATATACATCCGATATAGATCCTGGGTGTATATAAACCCGATATAGAGAAAAAAATAATTATAAAATTCAAAAAAGTTCATAAGTTTTTAAAATAAGGTTGAATTTATTTTGCAATAGTATATTTTTTTGCAAATAAAAAACACCGTTCGTCATGGAAAAATAGTAATTTATTGCTATATACAAATCACTATTTTACCTACTTTTTTTTCTTAAGTCAACGGTTTTTTTTTCTTTCGTGGGATTTTTTACGAGTACAATGAAAGGTCAAGTTTATTTTCATTTTTTTTACTTTTTATCTAACTATTTTTTTCATGTAAAGTGTATATACACAAACCAAACTTTACCGTCCTCCAATAGCTGCCCTATTTTAGGGCACCCGGAGGCAAAACCCCTCTTCAACAGCAGTCTAACCATAATTTTTTTTGCATTTTTATTTGGGCAACCATAAAATGAGGCACCAAGTGCTCCAAATATTAGTCACTTGGGCGGCTGTCGCAAACTCACGTGACGCCCAACCGCAGCCCTTTCGCTCCCGTGCGTGACTGGTTGTGGCGCCGCTGCCCGACCACTGGCTATTGAATCCAGCAGTGAAGTTCAACTCAATAATTCGTGCTTCAATTTTTGTTTCCTCGTAAGATGGCCGTTGCGTGTTCGGTTTCGCGCCCATCTCAATGAACCTTCTCTCGAGTGACCGTAGTTCTTGTCAGACGTGGCTCACTAGCCGGTCTACCTTTGCTTTCATCAAAGCAACCGAGCGGGCCACCCGTTCCATGTACTACCGATTGTTGGGGAACGTAGCAATAATTTAAAATTTTCCTACGTGTCACCAAGATCTATCTATGGAGTCATCTAGTAACGAGGGAGGAGTGAATCTACATACCCTTGTAGATCGCGCGCGGAAGCGTTCAAGAGAACGGGGTTGATGGAGTTGTACTCGTCGTGATCCACATCACCGATGATCCTAGTGCCGAACGGACGGCACCTCCGCGTTCAACACACGTACGGAACGGAGACGTCTCCCACGCCTTGATCCAGCAAGGAGGAGGGAGAGGTTGATGGAGATCCAGCAGCACGACGACATGGTGGAAGTAGCGGGATTCCAACAGGGCTTCGCTAAGCGCTGCGAGAGGAGGGAGATGTGTCACGGGAGGGAGAGGGAGGCGCCAGGCCTTAGGTATCGTTGCTCCTCCTTTTCCCCACTATATATAGGGCCAAGGGAGAGGGGGAAGGCGCAGCCCTTGCCCCTTCCTCCAAGGAAGGGTGCGGCCAAGGGGGGAGGAGTCCATCCTCCCAAGGCACCTCGGAGGTGCCTTCCCCCTTTAGGACTCTCCCCTTTTTTCTCTCTTGGCGCATGGGCCTCTTGGGGCTGGTGCCCTTGGCCCATATAGGCCAAGGCACACCCCCTACAGCCCATGTGGCCCCCCGGGGCAGGTGGCCCCACCCGGTGGACCCCCGGGACCCTTCCGGTGGTCCCGGTACAATACCGGTGACCCCGAAACTTGTCCCGATGGCCGAAATAGCACTTCCTATATATAATTCTTTACCTCCGGACCATTCCGGAACTCCTCGTGACGTCCGGGATCTCATCCGGGACTCCAAACAACTTTCGGATTACCGCATACAAATATCTCTATAACCCTAGCGTCACCGAACCTTAAGTGTGTAGACCCTACGGGTTCGGGAAGCATGCAGACATGACCGAGACGTTCTCCGGTCAATAACCAACAGCGGGATCTGGATACCCATGTTGGCTCCCACATGTTCCACGATGATCTCATCGGATGAACCACGATGTCAAGGACTTAATCAATCCCGTATACAATTCCCTTTGTCTAGCGGTATTGTACTTGCCCGAGATTCGATCGTCGGTATCCCTATACCTTGTTCAATCTCGTTACCGGCAAGTCTCTTTACTCGTTCCGTAACACATCATCCCGTGATCAACTCCTTGATCACATTGTGCACATTATGATGATGTCCTACCGAGTGGGCCCAGAGATACCTCTCCGTTTACACGGAGTGACAAATCCCAGTCTCGATTCGTGCCAACCCAACAGACACTTTCAGAGATACCTGTAGTGCACCTTTATAGTCACCGAGTTACGTTGTGACGTTTGGTACACCCAAAGCATTCCTACGGTATCCGGGAGTTGCACAATCTCATGGTCTAAGGAAATGATACTTGACATTAGAAAAGCTTTAGCATACGAACTACACGATCTTTGTGCTAGGCTTAGGATTGGGTCTTGTCCATCACATCATTCTCCTAATGATGTGATCCCGTTATCAATGACATCCAATGTCCATGGTCAGGAAACCGTAACCATCTATTGATCAACGAGCTAGTCAACTAGAGGCTTACTAGGGACATGGTGTTGTCTATGTATCCACACATGTATCTGAGTTTCCTATCAATACAATTATAGCATGGATAATAAACGATTATATGAACAAGGAAATATAATAATAACTAATTTATTATTGCCTCTAGGGCATATTTCCAACACCGACCATTGTACAAAGTCATGATGGGTTCCCCACATCTCTTCAAAACAAAATGGCTTGTCCAAAACTATCCTCATGTGTGAAGCTTCAACTTCATCACATAACACAATAGGGCAGTGGTCCTACTTTGCAGCCACTAAGTGACGTAGTGACGCAAAGGGAAGCATAGAATTCAAGTTGACCGTCACTGAAGCCCTGTCAAGCCCAACTCGACAAAATTGTCGCCCACTCACTCATTTTCTAAAGGTCCAATCAAGACCAATGTATTCGAGATCATCGAGTCCACATAGATCCACCGCCTGCCAAAATCCTACCATTTGAGCCACATCTCTCAAATTAGGCCCCATTTGTTGGTCTCTCCGGCACCTCATTAAAATCTCCAATACAAAGCCACAAAAGTGTAGATTCACCCGGTAGTCAAGCCATCGTGTCACAGATCTGCTGTCAAAGGCTTCTGTTAGCCTCGCCACAGAAGCATGTTCACCTCCATTCTTCCTTCCCTTCTTTGGACACAACCGCATCAGTATTGTATTTTGAAAAACTCTTGACCCGTAAATTAACTCAATCCCGCCACTTCTACCCCGACTACCCAGAGCAAAACCATCATCAAAACCAAACGTCATCGTTAAGCCCTCTACTCTCTGTTTTGACAATTGCGCTGGTCCACAAATAACATTTTTTATAAGGGACAGTCCACAAATACTCCCTCCGTTCCGAATTACTTGTCGCAGGTATGGATGTATCTAGATGTATTTTAGTTCTAGATACATCCATTTCTGCGACGAGTAATTTGGAACAGAGGGAGTAACTACAAAGCGGCTTTGACCTTCGCTTTGCACATTTTTTTAGGCATGTCTTTTTTCCTGTGGAAAAACCGGCCAGAAAGCCCAAATAAACAAACGAGGCCCACTATTTTCTACGCGTGTCTTAACGCCTGCCGGGCCGGTCGGTTCGCGCTGGCGCCGAGCCGCCGACAATGGAACGGAGCCCACAGGCCCGTGAGAACCCTAGCGAAGAAGCCCCCTCCTCCTCTCTCTCTATCCGGCCGCACCCTCGCCACCGCGCTTTCCCTCCCCAAAACTTCGACCCGCCTCCTCGCCGCTCCCGTCCGTCCGTCCTCGCCGCGCCTCCGCTGTTCCCCCCGGGTTTTCAGGTACGAGGTCCTCTCCGTCCATCTCCTATCGTAGTCCCGCCTGCACAGTCTCGCGGGACGACGCGCCGCCCCTGACGAGCAGCAGCCGCCGAAACCTAGGGTTTTCTCGCCGCGCGGATCTCTCACTGTCGCCGCTGATTCGGTTTGCTCCGCGTGCAGGTCGCCGACCTTCGCCCCGTCAGCCAGCCGTCGCGTCCATGGCGGAGGTAGCGCCCGTCGATGTAAGAATCCACCAGCTCTCGCAACTTATTAGAGCCGCAGGCCCTCCCATGCATCGCAGCAGCTTACTGACACGGTCGTTGGTTCTGTCTTTGTGTTGCTTGCAGCAGGGGAAGAAGGAGGAGGAGGAGTTCAGCACGGGGCCCCTCTCCATTCTCATGCTCAGCGTCAAGAACAACACTCAGGTTGGTTTGGTCGACTTCTTGCCTCTGTTGATTCAGATCTCAGCTTAGCGCGGACATATATTTTCTGTAGTAGGAGTAGTACTAACTGTTTTTTCTGCATATCTGTTTGAACTGAACACCTGCCCTTCTGGAGTGCTGGTGTTCTCGGTTGTGCGTGCACTTGCTTAAAAACCAATCGACCCAGTTGCCTCTGATCCTGTCGTGCAAGCGAACGGTAGTTTCCCTCCTAGTGCTACAATGCTAAGCGCACCATCGCACAAATGTGTGATAAATGCACAATCGTGTGATGATGAGCAAATATGATGGTTTCTCTGCACCCTTTCGTCAACCAATTGCCCTTTGTCACAATGTCGCCCTCTTAGTACTGCAAAGTTAAATGCGTCAACACGTAACATGTTATCACAGATTTTACCCTGCTTGATGTGTTTATGATTGCAAGCAAACTGGCAATTTTTTTCTACTCAGTAACAATTGTAGAAAAGCTAGATCTCTAGGCGACTTCATTTGCACTGACAGTAGTCTCTTTGCAGACTTCCATCAATTGCCTTTGGTAATAGTGCTGCTACTCTTAATACTGCAAAGTTCAATGCATCATCGTGTATAATATACTAGTAAATACTATAGTTTCTCTGCAGCCTTTCCTCAACCAACTACCTTTGGTAATTGTGTTCCCTTCTTCATGCTGCAAAGTTAAATGCACCAACACATATATAAGTATTTAGATTTTAGCTTGCTTGATGTGATTATGATGTAAACTGCAACAAATACGAGAAAAGTAGACCTCTAGGTGCTGCACTTGCACTGACCATAGATGAGTAATTAGCCATAGTTTTGGTGCAGCCTTTCGTGATATGCCTTTGGTAAATAGTGTAGTACTGCAAGGTTAAATGCACCATCGTGTATATAAATAGTTATTAAGTTTGAACTGTAGTTCCTGTGCAGCCTCTCATCAGTTTCCCTTATTATAGTGCTACCAACTTAATACTGCGAAGTTGAATTCAGAATCGTGTAATAATAAGTAAATACGATAGTTTCTCTGCACCTTTTCGTCAGTCAATTGTCCTCTGTAACAGTGCCGCCCTCTTTGGTACTGCAACCTTAAATGCATCAAGGTGTAAGGTATCAGTAACCAACCATCTTGTTGTCACAGATTTTAGCTTGCTTTGTTTGCTTATGATGTAAATTGCAATAAACTGGTTTCTTTCTTCTACTTGGTAACAAATATGGGGAAACCTAGATCTCTAGGTGACTGCACTTGCACTGACTGTAGCCTGTAGGTGATGTTTTCCATGTTACAAGTTGTTCTAATGATGCATCCTCTCTTCTGCCTTAGGTGCTTATCAACTGCAGGAACAACAAGAAGTTGCTTGGTCGCGTGAGGGCATTTGATCGTCATTGCAACATGGTTCTTGAGAACGTCAGGGAGATGTGGACTGAGGTGTGTGGTGGCAACAACATCCCAGCCGCTAAATGCACCGTTTCCTTGTCTTGTCTTGTGTTGCTGCGTCCACTAACATCCATTCCGCTCGCTACAGGTTCCAAAGACTGGTAAAGGCAAGAAGAAGGCTCTCCCGGTGAACAAGGACAGGTTCATAAGCAAGATGTTCCTCCGAGGGGATTCGGTCATCATCGTCCTCAGGAACCCGAAATGAGTTTGATGACTCGGCGTAAACCAGAAGAGTCTGTTTTCTCTATGCTGCTGTTAGTTTGTATGCCGAATGCTCTGGATCAGGGAGTGTGTAAGAGACAGTTATCAAGCAAGCATTGCCTGTACTGATTAATGGTTTGGTGCTGTAGTCTGGATGTTATGAATTCACGTCTTTGTAGTATCTAATCTAACAACGTGCACTGGTAGCCTCTGTTTGGATCATCAATATGTCTGGTCTGCTGGAGAGAGTTTTCAGTTTCAGAATGTTTTGTTTGCGTTCCACTGAGTTTGTGAATCGGTAGTTGCCCATCCCGTCGTATTGCAATATGATATATTGATTGTTCATATCATATTGTTGTGCAATCCATTTGCATGGTACCTTTTGGATGTCAAATCGAAACTGCTGTGCACACGACATATAGGGTGAACGACCCTTGCACGATGGTCCATCCAGCGGTTTGCAAACAACTTTTGCTTTGCATGGACGGCTTGAATGGGTTGTCGTTCATAAATCGTCTACGTACTGTCGTCTGTATAGCAGTGCTGATGTCAAATAGCGAGGGCTCCTTTGTTGCAATAGAATTTCATGGGATTTTTATCCTCGGGAATATTTTCAATTTTAATCCTCACTCAGGAGTCATTTGCACTATATTTGGAGAAGCATTTTCATCCACTCAAACCGTGGAGTTCGTTTGCCACAAATTTCTCTTACAGGATACAGGAGTAATTCCGTGTTTTACTTTTTTCTATATGAATCAAAAGATGCCGTTTAGGTGTCTTTTTTCAAAAAAGGAAAAGAAAATGACGCCATAAAAACGTGGCCGAAATAATGAAGCAGAAAATCAATGCACCATTCACCTTATATAACTTCTGAATATACTCATTCAAACATCCAAGGGTCCATAGCTCAGTGGTAGAGCAATTGACTGCAGATCAATAGGTCACCGGTTCGAACCCGGTTGGGCCCTTCTCTTCTTTTATTTTTTTATCTTTTTTGCAACGTTCTTACACCTTAGGTTTTTTTAGGGGAAAAAGAAAATTCTTACACCTGAAACTTCCCAAATGACTTCACTCATTCTTGCACCTTAGTTAGTCTAGCATGTATGCCCCAATTCCCAATGGATATACAGGGGAAAACATGTGGGTCCCAATTCCCAAATGGAAATACAGGAGAAAACATGGAACAAACTTTGTCAACACAAAACAAAAGGAGACAGTACCTGAAATCAATGGAGCTACTAAGATAGACAGATGATGAGACTAATGACTTCACTCATTCGTTCGTTCGTTCATACATCTGATTCAGCAGCTAGCATGAATGATAACCTTAACAGTAGTACACTGTACCAGCAATGAAAGAGCAATGCAGATTAGGTGAGGAACTAGTGATCGATTGACTCCTTGCATCAAGGGAGGAGGATGTTGGTGCTGACGCTGCAGGATTTCACACAAGACATAGTTTAAGATAAGACATGAACGATGGCTCATGTCGATCGCGTGTAATCATTCTACAACTGAAACTAATGCTCTCACTCATTGGTGGGTGGTATCACGTGGGTGAGAGTAAACCGCCGAGAAAAACAAAACCGCTTTCAGTCGTGATCAACGAAAACAATCATATTTTTGATAAAAGGGGGCGATTGTATTGACTCTGCTAACGTTGAATCGATCTGAAACAAACATAAAGAGTTCATGCCAGTTGTCGGGCATGTGTTCGTAGGAACAACAGGTACGTATGTATGAACACAATATGACAACAGTCAAATATCTAGGTCATTTTCTTTGTATACCAACATAGGAAAGTATAAGCTCCTGGAATCCAACCAATGCAAACTTCATTAGAATTTGCTTCGGTACACCCTTGAAAAGGTTGTTGCCATATTAGCCTGCAGATCAAACATATTTAATAGATTCATTTGGATACACAGGTCTATATTATCCTTTTTGATTGAAGGGGCACCTTCTAATCTTCGCCTTTAATTTGCATTGAAATCCATAACAAATGGTGAGGAATTAAACTAGACTCTTGAAAATTTAGCTTCAAATGTACGTAGTTAATGATTGCATTTGGTCCACTCTAATGCACAGCTTTTATTCCTTTGGTTGAATTACATTTGTGATAAATATGCATGCACGAAACATTTTTTTTCTACGTAGCCAGTGGCGAGTCCAATGGGCAGGCTTCAACAGGCTGAAGCCTGCCCTCGATAGAAAGCGATTTTTTTTTACTACTAGTATGCTTCGTTTTGGCCCGGACCAACTAGTCCCAGCGCCCAGCCCATCAACTCCCATCTCCCAGCCAGACGTGTTTCTCGTTCTCGTTCGAGCCAGCAGAGAGCAGAGAAGCGCCGCCCCCAATCCTAACCCTAGGCAGCAGGCCCCTCCGCCCCCCCTCCCCCGGTCCCCCCGACTCGACCTCGTACAGGCGCTCGACGGCGGCACGGCCACCTCGTCCAGGCGGTCCACAAAGTGCGCGCGTCGACGACAGGCTGCAGGACTCGCGCGGCATCGAAGGCCCCTGACGGCCTGACCCTGAGTGCAGCCACCAACTCGTCGTTGGCCAGAGAAGTGGAGCCGCCAGCTGGCCAGAGCGAGCATTCGGCTCGCATAGCCGCACACTGCCACGCCCCGTTCCAAGCTGAGCGCATCCAATACTGGCTAAGGTATAATTCCCAGTTTGCTTCCAAGTTCCATAATTCCATTCCTTTCTTTAATTTGGCTCATATCAATTACAGTTTGTTTGCTAGTTCATGCGCTATTAGTTGATTTAGGTCAATTACAATTTATTTGCAGATTTAAAAATGAAGAGAAAAACTATGAGTATGCATAGTTTTTATGCAAGCAGTTCAATTACCCCTCCCCAAAGGCCTGCTCCTCCCCCTACCGATGTCGAACCTGAACTTGAACCAACTAATGTGACTGCAAATCCCCTCCCCTTAATTGTTGTGGGCACAATCCCTCCTCCTGAACGCCCAAATGAATCCCCAAATGTTGAGATGAATCATACCACAATTGATGAGAGTACAAACCAACCAAGGCAACCTATACCAGAATTTCATCCAAGTCAAATTATTTCAGATCCAGGACTTCGAATACCAATAGAAGATTATGCTCCTGAAATTAGAAGTGATGTGAGACGAGCTTATTTGTTGAAAGGGAGAAACAAAGCTATTGGGCATAATTTTGAAAAGACAAAGGATGGTAGAATTTGGAGATCCTTTCAACCTGCGTGGTTTGATACGTATGATTGGTTGGAATATAGTGTGGAAAAGGAGGCCGCTTTTTGCTTCCATTGCTTTCTTTTCAAGAAACCATCACAAGCCATTAGATTTGGAAATGATGTTTTCACAAAAGATGGTTACACTCGTTGGAAAACAGCCCTAAGTAATTTCAGGAAGCATGTTGGTGGTCCATCTAGTTACCACAACATTGCTAAGGGAGATTGTGATGATTTCAACAATCAGAGAGCAAGTGTGGCTACCCAATTCCGTGTGTACAGCAAGGAGTCTGAGATATCTTATAAAATCCGCCTAACTGCATCATTGGATTGTGCAAGGTATCTCATAGCACAAGGTGAAGCTTTTCGTGGGCATGACGAATCCTCCACTTCCATCAACAAGGGCAATTTCAGAGAGTTATTGGACTGGTATAAGGACAAGAAAGAAGATGTGAAGGAGGCATTTGATAAGGGGCCAGGAAACGCACAAATGATTTGTTCCGACATCCAGAAGGACCTTGCTACAGCTTGTGCAATGGAGGTAACCAAAGTTATTAAGAATGACATTGGAGATAAGAATTTCTCAATACTTATTGATGAAGCTAGAGATTGCTCAATAAAGGAGCAAATGGCGGTGATTGTCAGGTAACACATGCCATATTCTAGTGTTTTTTTAAATTGTTCTACTAATGTTTACTAATCTGATTTCCTGATGCATGTAGATTTCTAGATGATCATGGAGTGCTTCAAGAGCGATTTCTTGCAATTAAGCACATCACAGATTGTACATCTGCTGGAATTAAAAAAGCTTTGGTTGATGTGTTGGAATATCATGGTTTGTCAACTTCTAGGCTACGTGGTCAGGGTTATGATGGTGCTTCCAATATGAGAGGGGAATTCAACGGTTTGCAAAAACTGGTTAGAGATGAAGCTCCGTATGCATTTTATGTTCATTGCTTTGCTCACCAGTTACAGTTGGTGGTTGTCAATGTGGCTCAATGTAGTCCTGCTATTGCTGATTTCTTCAACTATATTCCGTTGATAGTTACTCAAGTGTGTTCATCTTGCAAAAGGAAGGATGCATTACTTGCCAAACATCAAGATGAGTTGTTAGATTTGATGGAGAATGGAAAGATCACAGCCGGAACCGGGCTGCATCAAGAATCTAACATAACAAGGCCAGGAGATACTCGTTGGGGCTCACATCTCAAAACTTTGCTTCGTATATTCACAATGTGGAATGCTGTGGTGGAGGTGCTAGGAATTGTTGTGGTTGATGCCCGAGAACACACATGTCAAGGTGGAGCTAGAGGTTTGCTTAAAAACATGGAATGCTTTGAATTTGTGTTCATCATGTTGTTCTTAATAAACTTGTTGAGCAACACAAATCATCTATCCCAAGCTTTGCAAAGAAAGAATCAAAACATTGTTGAAGCCATGCGTTTGATCTTGGATGTGAAAGAAAGCTTGCAGAGCATGAGGGACAATGGGTGGGAGTCTTTATTCTGCCAAGCCAAGAACTTTTGTGAAACACATGGTATTGATGTGCCAAACATGGATGATCTTGTTGGAGCTATGGGTCAATCTGTTCGCACTAAGAATAAGGTGACTCGACTTCATTATTACAAGGTTAGCATATTCAATGTTGCCATTGATGCAACTATCACTGAGATGAATCACCGATTCAATGAAGTTTCCACCGAGTTATTGGATTGTATGTCTTGTCTTAATCCAGCAAACAACTTCTCAAAGTTTAACGTTGACAAACTTATTTGGCTTGCTGAAATTTATGATGAGGACTTCACAGAAGCTGATCGGTTAATGCTAGGAGTAGACCTCCCAAGATTTCTTATGAACATTAGGAGAAGTGAGGAGTTTAATGGATGTCGGGATGTGTCCACACTTGCTCGGTTGATGGTTGAAACAATGAAACACACATCTTTCCAGTTGGTATATCGCCTCATTGAGTTGACACTTATTCTTCCTGTGGCCACTTCATCCGTTGAGAGAATATTTTCAGCAATGAAGATAATCAAGACAGATTTGCGCAACAAACTATCAGATGATTGGCTAAATGATTTGATGGTGTGCTACTGCGAGAAAGAGATATTTAGAAGCATTCCTGATGACCAAATCATGATACAATTCCAGAAAATGAGGGATCGGAAAGGACATTTGCCACATGAGTTTCATGTGATTTCTTAGAGGTATTGATGCCACTGTTACTAGTTTCAATACTTATTCGTTCATGACTTATTGTTATATCACTAACAAGTGTACTAATGTGAACAGATGGCTTGTAGGAGGTGCCTTACGCATACATTTCTATATTTTGGTGTGAAGGTGTTCTATAACTACAGTACTAGTTAGTAAGAGCAACATTTCATTGTCCTTTTGTTGTTACTTCTCTTGTACTTTGATACCTTGTGTATGAATTGTATTAACATTTCTAGTATGGTTAAACATGTTATTACTATTGCTCTTGAAAATTTTCATGTCTTTTTGAGCACTGGTTTGGCAGATATTGTCTTTGCAATACCAATATTAGTTTGAAATTCAATTGTTAAAACCTTTCAAAAAAATCCAGTAAATAGTACATGTTTCCAGTAGTATTCCTGGAAAGCTTGAGCACATTTGCACAAATGGCCTAGAAAATAATGGCTATTTAGCTAAGCAGATTCAGAATTTAGTTCAAATTTAATATGTTTCAAACATTCCAGAGAAAAAATCCAGTAAATACCACATGCCTCCAGTAGTATTCTGAGAAAGTTTGATCACATTTGGACAAATGGACTAGGAGATGATGTTGTTTTTCATCAAACGGACGTTTCGTTTTTTTTCTCTGTTAACTTTGAGCCCACCCTCCATTTTCTTTCTGGATTCGCCACTGTACGTAGCTAATGTACTTTGAGAAACAAATGTATCAAATTATATATGATTCTTTCCCTATAACGAACACTCATTCCTATCTATTGATAGAAAAGAAAGATCTTCGTCACCAATAATAACTGTATTACTATGAAGAAATATGGAAAAAATTGACGTGATTATGTCATATGCAATGTCGATTCTGTGGATCGAATTATTGTATTATACAATGGTATCTATGTCTGAAATGTGAGTATTCAAAAGGATACTAACAAAATACATGCATTGTATTTTATGTATCTGGTTCGAATGAACTTTTGACCCGTGAACATATAAAACGCGGTCGCCTGTTTTCATGGTAAGTTGCAACCTATTTCCCCCTTCCCTTTCCTAGTATCTTCAGGCATGTATGTAGTATGTACAAGAAAAATGAAAAACACACAAAGCCAATAAAAGCCGGTCTCCTAGTATATATTTAACCCAAGAATTCACAAGAAATCCATAGTGGAATCTTTAAAAAGACTTGTATTTAGGAAAGGAGGGAGTATATATTTTGAATATATGTTTTTTCAATATCAAAATCCTTTCCGAGAGTAAAATAAAAACACAAGTACCATAGAACAACACTCCTGTCTTTTCACAAAAGAAGAAGAAGCAAACATGCCACATTTCCCCACTATCAACCTCTGAATTAAGGATTGTTAATTAATCATCACAAAGAAAGCCTACCAATTTCAATTAATTCCTAACAAAGGGTCCATAGCTCAGTGGTAGAGCAATTGACTGCAGATCAATAGGTCACCGGTTCGAACCCGGTTGGGCCCTTCCATTCTATTTTTTTTATGTTCCCTTTTCTTTTGGTTAAGTTTGCCACGTTATTAGCCTGCCATTTTTATACTACGGTAAGATAAGAAGTGATCACGTCATTTCAAACCACAGAACGTGTGGGTCCAAACTCCCAATGGAGTAGGAGATAACGTTCATGGAACAAGTAGTTTTGCCAACACAAAACAAAAGGAGACAGCCCGGTACACCTGAAATCAATGGAGCTAAGCTAGGGAAATGAGTGAGATAATGACTATGCATCTCATGGATGAGCATGAGTGAGAACCTTAACAGTAGACTGTATACCCAGCAAAAGAAAGAAAGAGCCAGATTAGGTGAGGAAGTAGTGACTGACTTCTTGTAGGACTTAAGGAGGATGTAGATGTTGGTGCTGACGCAGGCTCAAGACATCACTGATTGATCATGTCGATCGTTTGTAATCATTCTGCAACTGAAACTGATGCACTCACTCAAGGGTGGGTTGTATCACGTGGGTGCGAGTAAACGATCGAGTACAACAATACTGATTTCAGTCGCAATCGACGAAAACGATCAGATTTTTGATAAATGGGAGATGTTATTGACTCTCTTAACGTCAGATCGCGAGGCGAAACAAACATAAAGAGTTCATACACACCGATGCCCGTTACTTGGGAAACAAAACTGCATTCAAATACCCAAGTCATTTTTCTTGTTTTGGTACTAATTGTATTAGTTTCAGGTCTTGATACTGGAAGACGGTGAGACCCTATTATTGCTTAATATACTTTCCCCGCTACCTGAAATTATCCGGACTCGATGAACTTATCCATGTATAGAAACGACGAAAGGCGATCATCCTCCTACGTACGATCCTTTCTGTATCGTCTCTAGCTACTTTTTTGTTTTGTTTCGAGACAGACAATGCAAGCAAGTGGTAAAGACTGACAGGGAGCGAAGCTGCCAACAACACAATCACCCTGCATCATATCACCACCGCATCCATCATCTGCATGCATGCAGCCAAATCGATCGGGAGGTGCAAAACTAAAGGCACCGTGAAATCTGACGCTGCGTGCACTTACGGCAATACATGTTAAGTCATCGATGGGACTAGACTAGTACACACAAATTTTCAGAACCTAGCATATATAGGTTATCTATATATCGATCGATGTAGCCCGTCAGGTTAAAAGCGTGGGTCAGACAGAAATACAGAATGTATACTAGCTAGCTAGGCTTTAATGAGAAATTACTGTAATTAAGAAAGATGGGCACTGAGAATAAGTTTTGTGAATAGATCTCTCTTTCTGCTTGCTGTCTGCCCAAAGGCGATTAGTGTGGATTTGGTCAGTCGCTCTTGTCTGTGCAACGTGTAGACAGTACGTTGGATCGATCAGAGCCTCACGGAGCTATATGTGCTTGCTAGCTAGCTAGCTAGCTGCTAACCCCCATGGGATCGATCGGAGGCTGTGATCATCCGACATGTTCAGTCGCCGGCCGGCTGGTCGAGCTTGCATATGCCTAGCTAGTAGGAGTGCAGATAACTACTACAAGTTGGACTTTTTCTCTGGAGATTAATTAGTAGAAGCATTTCTTCTCCTTCATCGCGGTAGCTAGCTAGCGTGCTAGATTGGTCATGCCTGACGTATGCATGCCGAGAGGCAGAGTGCCCAACTGTCTGTCTGAAACTCTCTCTGCATACCACCATTCTTAGCTGATCGATCGAGCATGTACATTTCCTAACTCCTTCCTTGTGCTAATTACCAACTGAATACATGCTATTTTCCATATTAGGGGCCCCGGCCCACTAAAATCTACTCCCTCCGCCCCATAATATAAGACCTTTTTTGGCACTGGTCTTATATTATGGGGCGGAGGGAGTAGATCAGCCCGATAAAATCATGAAATCTCATAGGCTCAGTTTGACTTGAATGATATTTGTCGGAGTTGTGTCGAATATTGTGTACAAGTTAGGTTACAGTTGGACTTGTAGTTGTATTGTGTTTAGATAGGATATGGAGTTGTGTCCTAGTAAGACACTTGTATCCTAGGCCTCTCATATATAGCGGGGGTAGACACACGATGTAACCTATGCCAACATAATAGCACAGGCACGCAAGGGGGAGCCGGCGGCGTGTGCCGACGCCCGGGTGGCCGGTGTGCGGTATTGTGACGGTGTCACGGGGAGGAACGCCCGTAGTCAAGCCCCGGGGATGTAGCCATGATGGTGAACCTCGTTAACAAATCTCGGTGTCGTGCTCGTGTGATTGCTTGATCCTTAGAAGATTGACAGTATGGCCTTGGATTTATTTAACAAGTGGTATCATGAGCTAGGTTGTTCGAAGGTGATGGATTGTCGATTTAGAGGCGGGTTTGGTGTTTTGATCGGTATCGTGGTGAGCACGGTTGAGATCGATGGGAAGACGTCAAAGCGATGAGCAATCACGGGGAGTAGCGGAAATCGGATGGGCATGCAAGCAGTCGAGACGTGCGGCGGTTGATCGGGTGGATCGATCGGGCGAGCGTCAGGCGGCGTACGCGAGTTGCGGCAGCAGCGACGCGACCCAGGTGCACGTGCCAGAGGTGTCCCAAGGCCCTTGATTGCTGAGGAGCCGTGCAAGTTCGATGCATACGGTGCGAGCTAGGAGTTCATACGAGATTTGTTTGGAAAACAAAACCGGACCGAGTCCAGGGAGAACACGTGTCTCTGCGAGGAGTGTACCTGTGGTGCAGTATAAAAACAGCAGCAGGCAGCCTCGTGACGAGACAAGGAGGCAGGCCAAATCTAGCGGAAAGTTCCGTATAGTGATACACGTACATCAGGAAAGTTGAGAATTGGCAGGAAAGCAATTGCTAGCATCGGGAATTGAGCCAGGAGCTGCTTCACGTGAAGACTAGAAGATTTTTTGTTCTTTGGTTGGGATTTGCTATTAGTGCATGAGGGTGTATCACGTCAGGTTTTGCTTGTGTACTTGGGCATCACATGAGGAAAGCTTGGATAATTTTTCGCAAGGTCAGCCGTACAAAGAACTGTGGCGCCATCGGGTACCAGGTTTGAGGTGGAGAAGTTCAACGAAACTGAAAACCTCGGGTTATGACAGACAAGGATGAAAGATTTGTTGGCACAGGAGATGCTTGAAGGCGTTGCGGGGTGTCATGTCAGCTAAGATGGAATTATCATGTAATGGATGGAAATTCGTGGAAGACGGTATGAGAGCCTCGAGTGTGTTGTACAGTCGAACGAGATCGGCTGGGTCGGATTAGACAGTCTGACGGATCGACGTGAGTCGATTGATACAGAAGACGGTGGTGGGATCGGCGACGACGACATAGGAGCGTGATGCTGATGGTGACCGACTTTTGGGCGTGGAAACTCGTGACGCAGGCCCGAGGGCTTGTGTGACTTCGACAAGACTATGGCGCGGGATTGATTCAAGGTGGTGTTTACACTGAGCTTGAAGTCGATGAGGTGCAAGGGTGGACTGATCATCTACCATGGAGTCATGTTGAAGGTGGAGCTGGATTGAGGGGCTACGGCGTAAGTCGACGGGGTCGAAGCCTATTCAGCAGGTGGGAAAAGCGAGTGACATGCAGTTTGGACTGGAGCCCAGTGGTCCGATGAAAGCATGAAACTCGTCATCGGTCGGTGATGATCGGTGGTACTCTGCAGTGGGGGTTGAGTGGTGTGGGTTCGCGACCCTTGAGACTCAACCCGGACAGCGGAGGCTCGACGCGGTAATAGCGGCGAGGCGTGCGGTGCGCACGAGGCATGGAGACGGGCCAGGGCTCTGGTGGTCATACATGTGGTGAGACAACTGCGAATTTGACTCGGGGTGACTACAAGCAATGGTGAAATTCCTTCAAGTTTCAGACAGGCGGTCAAGAAAGGAGCAGTGACGTTGAGTTCAGGTAACTCTTATGTGTGACACCCAATATGTGAGTTGTTCACTTTCACGCAGGTCAGTGACCGGTGTGTGATAGCGTTGGGCTGATACTCTGGAAGTTGAGAGCACAGACTAGAGTAAAGAGGAACTCAATTTTGCTCGAGCATTGGCTGTGGTCATGAAAAGAAGGGACTACAAGTTGCAGGTGGAGTCATATGAAGTCTTTGGAGTAGCAGCGATGCTCACGGGATAAACTCAAGTCCAATGTACATGGAAGTTTGACGCATGGACGAATTCAAGGTGGTGGAGAATATTCGCCAAGGTGGAGTTTGTCGGAGTTGTGTCGAATATTGTGTACAAGTTAGGTTACAGTTGGACTTGTAGTTGTATTGTGTTTAGATAGGATATGGAGTCGTGTCCTAGTAAGACACTTGTATCCTAGGCCTCTCATATATAGCGGGGGTAGACACACGATGTAACCTATGCCAACATAATAGCACAGGCACGCAAGGGGGAGCCGGCGGCGTGTGCCGACGCCCGGGTGGCCGGTGTGCGGTATTGTGACGGTGTCACGGGGAGGAACGCCCGTAGTCAAGCCCCAGGGATGTAGCCATGATGGTGAACCTCGTTAACAAATCTTGGTGTCGTGCTCGTGTGATTGCTTGGTTCTTAGAAGATTGACAGTATAGCCTTGGATTTATTTAACAATATTATGTGTATAAAGTTTGACCCCACATTACAAGTGGACGAGGAAAACACCATTTATAAATATATATGTGCTCCAATCCTTATAACACGAGGAAAGAAGCAAGAGCGCACACCCACCCACCCATCTGACTCACCCAACCAGACATGCCTCGCGTAAATCAAGCTCGAGCTAGTGGTACACACGCTACCTGTCAGAAGAGTCATTTGTTTGCTAGTGTAAATCTCTAGGTATATGTGTCAATATATGCTTTAACTTGTTGATGAAACTTTTCTCATGAAAGGATACATAAGGAGAGCTTACGTAGAGGAAGGAGGAGCGAAAGGACTTCCCAACCCAACACGCATGGTTCATATGCAAAAATGTTCGATGCCTAGATGTAACTGTGATATGCTATTGTACTCATCATGTTACTATATTGGAATTAAGCTTAATAAAAGGTGTTTAATATCCTAACAACTAGTTTATCTGTCCCAAAATAAGTGTCGCTGAACGGATGGAGTACTACTTTGAATACACAATCGAGGAGGACAAATCAGATCATGCGTTTGAGTAATTAACTATCCACTTGCGGTAATTAGTAGCCGCCTTAAGAACTACTACTAAATGTAGATATTTCATGCATGTCGATCGTTAGCTAGATAGTGGGCTGGGAGATCCATTCCACTTGGCGTGCTGCTTGCAGGGCAACATGCATGCACGTATGCCGTGTGGTGTGTGATATTTCCGGTTCCAGCAAGTTGAGCCAGCTTTTGCTCTTAATTGGCAATTTGGTGATTAGTTTCCCTAATTTATATGCTCACTACCTAGACCACTTGGGAAGCAGTGGAGTTAATCAATCGATTAAATAATTAAACAGTGGTTGCACTTTTTAACCTCATATTGCACTTAGCTAGAGTATAGTGGATCTTCATACATATGTTCAACCACTTTTTATTAACGGATATGACTAGTGATCGAGCTTTGCAAAAGCACCACGTACTTAGTTAAGGAACTCGTCGAAAAGGGGAGCTTATTTAAGAAATTAGTACCAAACAAAAGCATGCCACAAACAAATTAAAAGATCCAGCATGAGATTTAGGTTTCTTTTGTTGTCTTGGCCGCCCCGTGGAAGTGTAACCGTGCATGCTCACACTTTCCAGAGATCTTTCCAATTTCTTGGTACACCATAAATATGAAAGTAATAATAAATCTTGGTCTAAACTCCCTCCTTCTAGATGTTTATGTCACACCAAAGTAAAAAAAAAAACTTCTATAGCAAGGGAGGACGGATCTTGATGCAAAGCTGAATGGCCTAGATAGAAGGATGAGCTAAAAAAACACTCTGGTCAGTTAAGCCTGCCCCTTTCGTTCAAAAAGGCGATAAAAACCCTAGAGTTTGACATGTGGAAGAGATGTGACATTTGGTGGAGTAGTATATATTCTTTTGTGCCATCCATGGTTGCTTGCATCATGGCAGCACACACTTGGATCGTGCCGTACACATATATGCCACGCCCCATCACGAAATGTTCCACGATGGATGCCAGACCGACACATCATCCTATTTAATCATATCGCGTTAGCTCTCTCGTGCGTCTATTGCTGGCCAGCGCCAATCGCGTGGGAGTACCGGCTGCACCCCCTTCTAATCAATCGCGCGGTTAACTTAATTATACTAGTTAAAAGATTATCAACATGTTGATGAAAGGTTGAAGCTGACACTTGCCTAAAGTGCATATAATGAAAGAGAGCAGTCGTCTGGAGCCTGATTAACATCTGTACTTTAGCTAGCAGCTAGCTCTGAAAGTGGCAGTGTGAGTTGATTAGTCGTACTTCCTTCATTTCAAATTACTCAAAGTTCTAGTTTTTCTCTAAGTTAAGCTTTTATTATGTTTGATCAAGTTTGCAGAAAAATATGCTAATATCGGCAATATTAAATTAGTTTCATTAGGTTTTTCGCAATCTCAATATATTTTCATACTATACATATTCAATGTTGTCGATATTAGCATATTTTTATACACACCTGGTCAAAATTAAGGGCATCTTTGATTCACAGGATTTTAAAAAGTGAAAGAAGTCATAGGATCACACGATGTCATGCCCTTTTGAATCTTAGATGATTTTGGCTTGTTTCTAGGAAAATGTTCAAAAGTCATAGGATAACACGATGTCGCGCCCTTTCGAATAATAAAAATTCTTAGGGATTCCAAATGTTCAAAATTTGTTGGAAAAACCCTTCAACTCAAAGAGGCCTTGAACAGTAGAACTTAAGACAACCCAAATGATAAGTGTCACACGTGTGGCACGAAGCACTCTGGGTATAAAAAACGTTCTGAGTTGCCATGTGTTCATGCTATACATGTGGCACTTATCAGGGCCCTAAGACAAAGCTAGAAGCAGTTCCAAGTATAATCGATTTACAACAAAGGAGTAATATACACGGGGCTGAACTGCTCCATCTGTCAGCTGGTTTAGCTTGAGGCTCCAACGATGGCCTAACTAGGCAGCTAATCAGCGCCAGCGCACGATTAGCACCGACGAGCACGCGCTAACCACTGGTGCCTGACCGTGAGTCGTTAATCCCCCCGTCCTAATCGTGCCAGACCAGCCGGAAAATCATCATGCAGTAACTAATATACTAGTGGTATATATGTGGTTTTGTGGAGAGGAGATGGATTAGGGTTTTGTCGATCAGCCTTTTTGACGATGCGAGCAAAGTGCACTACCTTGACACCTTTTGGAACGGAAGCACACACTCCATATACAGATATACTGTTTGGAGATGATCGAGCGTCGGCAGCTCCGTGGGGAGTGAAGGCTCAGGCGGCCTAACTTTGCCCAATGTCAAGGGTTGATCTATCTGACAACACCCTTTTTGACGGAAATGATCCGCGATATTTGATAGACTTTTAGCCAAATCATTTCGAGGATTGCTTAGTTTATCACTAGGATGCATCTGAGTGCCTGCATCTTTACCGCGTTTCTAAATAAGTGACCTAGCTATGAACAACTGCACACAATGAGGATGCATTTGGATGTTCGATGAGTAATGAGCATCGTGATGCTTTATTGGGTCGCCGCGGCGCCCCTACTACCTCGGTGGCGGGCGGCGACAAGCAAGCCAGAGGGAAATGGCATGATCAAGAGGACCGGGTGAAGGGGGTGCCCGCGAGGAGAAAAGAGAGGGAGGGGCGCCGATGAGACCACATCGACAACAAATAGGTTTGGAGAATGTTTTTTTTTTGTGTGTGTGGGGGGTACCCTAATTAAGCCTATGATGCGCCGTACGTACATAGTGCTGTCCAAGTGCATACATACACATTGGTTGGTGATACGTACGTTGTCCAAGTTCATATGTATGTATTTTCTTACACCTAGCCAGGAGTAGTAGATAGTTTTGGGCCAATAATATCTCAGTGCATACGTACATTGGGCGGTGACGGCGTGAGCGGCGCCTTTAGTTTACATTACCCTTTTGATCTCACGCCATTTGACTCTTAGCCCCTTGGGCCCTTGCACCCTACCCTGCTAGCGACAGTGGAGTGCCGCTCCAACCTTCCATGCCATCACCACCCCGCCAAGCCCTACATATACCCCCGATCCACGAGCGTCCTCCTCAGTACAACCCAGCCCAGCCACCACACCGGTGCATGCACACTGCCTTCGAGGTGCAGCGCCACTAACCAAGCAGAGCACTAACCAGCCACCTTAACTAGATAGCTCCATCTCCCAACACCGGCGGCCAGCCATGGCGCTCGCGTCTCTCCCCAAGGTGGTGCTCGGCTCCATCGCCTTCGCCGTCTTCTGGATGATGGCGGTGTTCCCGTCGGTGCCCTTCCTGCCCATCGGCCGCACGGCGGGCTCGCTGCTCTCGGCCGTGCTCATGATCGTCTTCCACGTGATCAGCCCCGACGACGCCTACGCCTCCATCGACCTCCCCATCCTCGGCCTGCTCTTCTCCACCATGGTCGTCGGTGGCTACCTCAAGAACGCCGGCATGTTCAAGCACCTCGGTACGCTCCTCGCCTGGAAGAGCCAGGGCGGCCGCGACCTGCTCTGCCGCGTCTGCGTCGTCACCGCGCTGGCCTCGGCGCTCTTCACCAACGACACCTGCTGCGTCGTGCTCACCGAGTTCGTGCTCGAGCTCGCCGCCGAGCGGAACCTCCCGGCCAAGCCCTTCCTCCTGGCCCTCGCCTCCAGCGCCAACATCGGCTCCAGCGCCACCCCCATCGGCAACCCGCAGAACCTGGTCATCGCCTTCAACAGCAAGATCTCCTTCCCCAGGTTCCTCATCGGCATCCTGCCGGCCATGCTCGCCGGCATGGCCGTCAACATGGTCATGCTGCTCTGCATGTACTGGAAGGACCTCGAGGGCGTGGCCCCCGACGCGGCCGGCAAGCAGATGTCGGTCGTCGAGGAGGGCGGCCGCTCGCCGTCCGTGGCGTCGCTCAAGAGCCCGCACCCGTTCAACGGCACCACGGCCGACGACGGCAACGAGTCGATGATGGAGGAGAACATCTCGACCAAGCACCCGTGGTTCATGCAGTGCACGGAGCACCGACGCAAGCTGTTCCTCAAGAGCTTCGCCTACATCGTGACGCTGGGCATGGTGGTGGCCTACATGGCTGGGCTCAACATGTCGTGGACGGCCATCACCACCGCCATCGCGCTGGTCGTCGTCGACTTCCGGGACGCCGAGCCGTGCCTCGTCAAGGTCTCCTACTCGCTGCTCGTCTTCTTCTCCGGCATGTTCATCACGGTGAGCGGGTTCAACAAGACGGGGCTGCCGGGCGCCATCTGGAACTTCATGGCGCCCTACTCCAAGGTGGACAGCGCCGGCGGCATCTCCGTGCTCTCCGTCATCATCCTCCTCCTCTCCAACCTCGCCTCCAACGTACCAACAGGTATACATATGCATGCATGGATTTTGTACAACAAATATGTACAGAAAAAATAATATATTCTAGGAGTTTAAAACACACATACATGGACCCACACACCTGGCTAGCTAATTTGTCACACTTAGAAGGGTGACACTGTGACAGGACAAAGCACTCAAAGTAATAGAAAATATATTGATCTAAAAAGAGTTATGGAAAATATCAATTTCTGCATATAATAATAACCCAAACTAATGAAAGTAGTAATTAAATTATGTTGGTGCGGCTGCAGTTAGCACACGCAGGCATGCATGATGCATGGATTTTCTTTTGAATACAACAAGCAAATTTTAAAGTATGAAACGGACCAAATTGCTATCTAGTCATCACACACTCAGTCAGTAGACTCTAGCTAGCTTAAATAGTTAATTTGGTGTTACTTGTGATAAGTGACCAGTGGCCAGCATCAAAAGACCCACAAATTTAGTAATTCTACGAAGAATATTTTTATCTTCATTTACTTAAATACTCTAACTATCACTAGTACTAATCTTATAGAGTTGCAAATTAATGTAGGGGGGCACTGCCCCCCTCCCAAAAAGCTCCGGCGGTGTAAGTGACGGTCATGTGTTTTTGGTATGTGCAGTGCTGCTGATGGGGAACGAGGTGGCGACCGCAGCGGCCCTGATCTCGCCGGCAGCGGTGACGCGGTCGTGGCTGCTGCTGGCGTGGGTGAGCACGGTGGCAGGGAATCTCTCGCTGCTGGGGTCGGCGGCGAACCTGATCGTGTGTGAGCAGGCGCGTCGGGCGCCGCGTAACGCCTACGAGCTCACCTTCTGGAACCACCTCATCTTTGGCGTGCCCTCCACCCTCATCGTCACCGCCGTCGGCATCCCCCTCATCGGAAAGATGTAGCCACCCTACCCATCTACCAACATCGCCCTCGCCACCGCCGACGATCCAACTATATGCAATATACACTTTCCTTATACATACCAGCAGCCTGTACATACGTACGTGCATACACAAGCGTATATACAGGCACTTTGTACGTACGTACGTATAGGTCATAGCCTCCGCTTTCGTATGTGTGTTAATTGCCGTGTGCGTTGTTGATTAATTAATATATGTATGTATGGTGAGAAGAGAGGGAGGGAGATGATTATCACGCGCGGTGCGCTAATTAATTAAGCAGTGCACTGTGGACTGTATCGGTGATCTGCATGGATTAATGAATTTGCTTCATCAGATCAGAGAACACATATGTATATATGCAAGTGCAACACATGTGGTTGCATGCATTATGCATATATATGCCAAGATGTAAGGGAATTTAAGTAATGTTATCTTGTCATCTTGTGTATGTATGTGGCAGGTGGTGCTTGAGGAAAAAAGAAACGAAATCTCCTGTTGGTTTCTCTCCTAATTAATCACTATATAATACTCCCTTCGTCCCAAAATAAGTGTCTCAACTTTAGTACAACTTTATAAAATAAGTGTCTCAACTTTAGTATAAAGGTGAGGCACTTATTTTGGGATGGAGGAAATACAACCATAAATATATCATAAGCTTGTTTGTTACTAGTACTAAAATGTAGTAAAGTGTTGTTAGGCAGCTGTTGGGGACTCCCAGAGACAGGGAATCAGGTCCTCTGTCTCTTGTTATAAGAATGGTGACAAGCAAGCAAGCGTCTCTTTCCAAATGGCAAATCTCACTGGCTTTAGTTTTGTAGCATAAAAGGCAACCATAGTATCTAACACCTGTTCTACTGGAATAGTATACTAACAATAAATTAACCTCACACCCTTTGTCTTACTACTACCAAGACAGCAGCCCACCCAACAGAATAGACACTCATGTCCTACTTGTAAACAAAAGCAAATAGCATCAAGGATTTTGCTTCAAGTGATTAACTGTTGAAGCCACCTAGAAAACTAAGTTCAGAACAGAGGGGCGGTGAGTCTAGACAAGTCTCATTTATGGTTCAAATATCCTATCGATTATGTGCACGGCATTAGAAGTCGATTATATTCAAGCTAACCAGAGCAATTATATATGAGCGGAATGACATGTTTACGCAAAAGTGTTGACGATGGCCAGTTGGAGTTAACGATTATCTACCCTCCAATAGATAGATACCTTTTAAGAGAGCATTTCCCCTTTGTAAGAGAAAGAACGGTCGCGAGATTTTAAACCTTGAACCCCCACACCTTCAGGTTAAGAACAACACAGAAGAATCTTCAAATAGAAGTATAGTTTGTTCAGACCCTCAAATTTATGAGCTGGAACTTGATGTCTAGTAATGTAGAATATTTAGCGCAAGCCTATACAGTAGGTGACAAACAAATCTTGTAAGATTGAGTCTTAAGTATATATATGCTTTCAGTGTCGACACTTGATATTCAGAAGTCTTATCTTTGCCCCCATTATGCATTTCAAAAGAGAAGGTGCGGAATACACGAGGAAAATACCTGATAGGTATATTCTCCTCATTGGCAAGGAAAAAGGGTCAACAAAAGCTACACTTAATTAACGGCCTCTCTCCGCAGGAAATGGCCAACCAATCCCAAGATAGTTTCTGCTATATAACTTCATATCTTGCTAACCACCCCTCTTCTATAATTCACAGGGTGATGCGAGCCTCGCCTGCTCCAATGCCCATCTGACAACACATTTTTAAAATTGGTGGAATACTTTTAAGGATGATGCAACCTTCAATGGACTTCCTGTGCATCTGACAACACATTCTCCACTTCATAAATATAAATATCTACATCATAGTTTAAAATTGAAATGACATTTCAAGAGTGATGCACGCAGGCATGCCACTACGATACCAGCGTTGCGCATCCGACAACACATTTTTTGCTACTGTATAAATATCTGCAATATAACAATATTTTCTAAGAATGACGCTGGGAACTCACCTGCCAACAACCACCACCGCACATGCCAACTGCACCACCATATAACTATTGCTGAGGCAGGCGCCAATTGGGCATATGCAAATGCAGGCTTGGAGAGTCTCCCCATTCCCCAGCGACCATGGCCACGCATGACCTGCACAAGTGTCACCGCGATAACCAAATTAACTCATAATGTGGTAAGATACGATATCTTTACGCATCACTTGGAAATGTAGAAAGTATCAACGAAGGACTCCTGAAGTTGTTGCGTCGCAGTCCTAATAGTCGATACATTACGCAGTTACCTGAATGACAGTTCAGACGAATATCATTTTACAGGATGGAAATATATATTTTCACTGTATTCAAGGGATTTTACAGGACACATCCTGTATTTATTGTTTCTATACTGTCTAGATGACAAACAATTAAAAGAGAGAGTATGATTATTAGTTCGATTTTGATATATCTACTAATCTTCACACTTGAGGTTGACCTTTTCAACCTAGTACTTTCAGTAAGGCGCCATCTTGGTGTTGAACTCTTTTCAGCTAGCTGACATCATGGTACAGGGCAAATAATAAGACATCAGAAGGGTTAGAATCCATAAATTGATTTTAAGGAGAAAAACAAAAGAATTTAAAAAATATCAGAAAAGATCTAAGGTAAATCATAAGATAAAAAGTGAAATGCACTTTTGTACAACATTGTGACACTGGAATTGTGTTTTCTGAATAAAGACTAAAGAGGGATCGATGTATAACTTTGCGATCCAGATATATTTACTTGAAGGATTTACAGGTTATACACTTAAAAATGACTGGCTACAAGAATATTTCCTACACTTGAGGCATCTAAGTAGAGCCCGGCTGCTGCAGCCTGACATCAAGTATTGCATACAGTGACCAGAGCAAAGCTATACGCAAGATGGCTGAATGTATGCATATTGTCAGCAACTTTTCACTAGTCATGTTTGCACGCCTCCATGTGTGACCTGCCGAAGAGCAGAAGATTAGTTACTGTTGCAACAGAGGGTTGAAGGAAAGAACATCAAGTAATCCCATGTCTAGCAAACTTACAAATTAAAACAGGGGTCATGAGCACCACAAAGTTGTACAACCATATCAATCCTGCTCTGAGGCAACCAACACCCTTTGGTAGTGCCAAATCCAAGTCACCATATACAGTTTTATGGGTTGCCACCTGACAGAAAACAGTTGATATGATGAGTATCGAGAAGAAACATACCTAGCACTAAGAAACTTTACTATCTCTACACAACACGATCTTCATAGGATGAATACAAATCTGTTTTGTTTTCTTTCAGGGGGCAGGGGACTGATTGGAGGAAAGAATGGCATGAGCATCCTACTTGAACAATGTGTTAATAGCACAAGCTTTATTTCATACAATGGCTTAACTCTTAACATTGTCAACTGTTAGCCAATCATTCCTAGCCAGACACATTGATCCTGTGCCAAATTATCATGCTGACAAGAAGGCAGAAGTTCGATGAAATTATCAGGCAGTCATTGAAGGGTCTCAACAAAAACACATACATAAGAGGAAATGAGCTCACCATCTGAGTAAAAATAAAAGTACATGCTACAACAGGTCCAGGACATCTGATAAGGTAGCAGTTGTCAGAATGAACAAACAGTACAGCCTGGTTCACTATGCTCATCTGAAGGAACAAAGCAGCTCTAATTTCTTCATCGGAGCCCATCAGCGATCTACCTCAGAATTTATACTGCCCATGTACTAAAACATCAGTTAACAAATTCAACACCAAAATAACGTACATAAACTGGAAGAAAGAGAGCTCACTGAAAAGAAGTCTGGAAGTGTTGCAGCCCTGAAAAAAATGGCTGTACTCAGAATTATGTAGCTACCAGAAGCAACACCGCTTGCAATGATTTTCTTAACTCTCTATCTATCTGGTGAATTACTCAGTTCCACCCTTTCAAATAATATTGCAAAGGATGTACCTGCAAGTAAAAAGGACAACGGCAATTGAACACTGAAATGAAGATACAAATAATACACTCCCACCAATCCATAATGCAAGAATTTTTAGCATTTTCAACTTTAACCGAAATGTAGATCCAACTAAGATCACAATGAACTTTTTCTCATGTTGTTCCTATTTTACTCATTCATTTCATTAAGAATTGAGCCTGTAATTCAGGAAATTATGATATTTGGGAGGAAAGAAAGAAAGTTGTAGAAATAACTGAAGGGTAGTATTGGCATTGTACATACACCCTTAGTTATTTTGCCCAAGTCTAAAAGGACCTATATTCTGGATCAGGAGTATGACGTAGAGTAAAGGTTGTGGACGTATTGCAGTTGAAACTTACAATAGCTAAAAGTGGCAATCACCAAAGCCAGGAAACTTGGCAAGTTAAAGTTCCACAAGAGTAAAATGACATGGATACCAACCTTCAATAAAATTAATGAACATAGTTAGCATTGCACAATACAGTCAATTATAAAAAACTATTAACACAAACATACTGTCATAATTGTACTCACAAGATGCACAGTTGATGACACAGTGTAGATCTGCAACAAAAGCAACATATTGCAAGTGATCAGCCATCTATCATGATTTAGACACTAAATACCATGTCAGCAACCAAACCCTTAAATGCATTTGAGTGATTTACCGTGTAACCCCTCATAATTTGACACATCTCCCTACTGATTTGCACAGCTGATGAAATAGGTAACAGGACAGGCTGAGTCAAAACAAGATCAGATTCACTTTTGGTGTAATCACTGGCCTCAGCTACTGAAATTCCAATATTGCTTTCACCTATGGCATCATGATCAAGAAATTCATACCCAACCATTGCGCAATGCCATCCGAAATCTCTTAGCCTTCTCACTATATCACTGTTATCGTCTGCACTAATAAATCAAGATAGCAAAATGGTAAGACTGGAGCCTTTGTGCCTTCTGTAAATCAAAGCCTTAATGTTATTAAAAATGTATGCTGTAACTGTCTTGAGAGCATAGAAGTACTACTCAAACTGTCAACATAAACAGAAAATTCTTCCAAAGATTTCCTTTGGAGGGGGTGGGGAGAAGTGTGAAAACTGGACACCGCTCCAAATAAGAACAGACCTGGAAAGAGATCGGAAATCCCATTGATGTTTAAGTGAACTTATCTGTTATTACGAGCTAAATCAAACACCGAGTGGGCAGGTAACACATTGATGCCTACTTTTCCAAGCTTTCCACATACTTGCTTTGTAGTCAAAACAATGGCCTTTCTGAGGAGAGAAAATGAACTGTTTGCTGAATTGCTATGTATTACAGGAAATGACAATAGCTGAAACAAGACAGCTGAATGGCTGAATAACCTGTGGGGATTCTTATATCCAAACCCAAATCGATAAGGCTATCAATGGAATCTGCACTATCACTTCTAAGGTCATCTCTGAAAGATAGAAGACCAATGTACTCCCAGCATGAGCCTACCTGGATGAAAATAATAGAAATTAAATGACACATGCAATAAATTTGGGCATTGTAGAATGCTAATGTAAAATTAAGTTGCACACCTGGTGTCCTACAGCTATGGCTTGATACCCATCAAGAGCAAAATTATCCATCACCATGCTTCTTGTCTGTTTGACTGCTTTGCCAGCCACATTGATGATCCACCTATAGCATGAAAACAAAAGATGACCAAGGAATGAGCCTGTACTAACACAACATGTGCAAATTTGCAAATGCGTGCATGGTGATGGCACTGGGGCTTGTTTGCTCCTCTCTATGTGGTTTTGACATTATGACTTGCCTTCGATGGATCACCTTTGAATACGCAGCACTTGGGTCCATTGCTATCAATGTATGTAGTTAGGAACATCAACTTCAGTGCAACAAAGAAGCGGGAATGGTGTTCTAAGACCTCAATACCAGTTCTTGCCTACATTATGTGATCATGTTTGTTAAGTTTACCAAACATTAATACATATAGGCGTTAAAAGACAACATAGTGAGAGAAAAGGAACCTGTTCTGGATCATCCAAGCGGCTCAGAATAGCTGCATCAATTGGCTCTATATATATAGAATTCATGTTGAGATCTTGATGCTCGTGCAGCTAATATAATAGCTTGATCTTTGTCAACACCGTCAGCAAACAACTCAATCTTGTCCCGGAACAAATATGGCTTATTAAACATTAAAGTACCAATCAGGTTGAAGAGCATCACATCCGTACTGGCCAGATCTTCAAGTGCAACTGTTCCTCGGCTAGCAATTCCCAGAAAACAAAGCCTTAGAGATCCCAATGCTAATGCCAGGTAGAGGACAATGGGCATTGCCATTGGAATCCCACCAATCAATGGCATAAAGTGGCAATTGTGCAGCATGTACTCAAGGTTGTGTTTACGGAAGAGCAATATTAAGACTAGCTCAGCAACGGTGCCAGCAAGTATAAGAGAAAAAACAGAAGCACCCAGTAACCATGATTCCCTCTTTAAGTTGCCCTGGCCGAGCATAACGGTGTGGGTAGAGTCGCAGTGTGCATCTAGGGATACCACTGCCAGTCGCAATAACAACAGCAGTCCCTTGGCCACATGACACCGTCCAAGCATAATATATGAGGAAGCCATGCACACAGTCAACAGATCTTTTAGCCCAGCAAGTCAGCATGTCAATTTTGTGAAACCAGAGGACACGAGCATTGGCAGGGACAATATCCCCAACCTTGAGAAATATGATATCCCCAGGGACGAAATTATCTGCGTGCACATCTATCCGACTCCCGTCTCTCAGCACCTTGGCCCTTGGTGCGTATGCTTTGGCCTCCAGAGGCGCCTTAGCATACTCTACAACAAGCTTTGCAGCAAAGCATGCTACCAAGGTTGTAGCTAGTAAGAAGATGACGGCGGTCAGCACGTAAGATCTCTGAGCAGCTGATGTGATGGTGAGAGACACGACTGTAGTTAGTACAGTAACCCATGGCATGGAATTAAGTATGACGCAGAGCATGGCCTTGTACTCAGGGAGGACATGATGCCATCCCCAGAGTGAGAAGATTGTCATCAGGAATTCTCGAAACATGCTTCCGTCCTGCAGGAGCAATAGATTTGACCTTATGAAGCTGCATTTGTTCATAAACCTGTAGAGGGTATGACACTCTACATGAGCTAGCTAACAAATTCAATTATTTCCAAATTAGATACAAATTGGGTATGCTAAACTAGCTACCGATTGTAATGCTTTTTTGTATCTCTCATCCAGAACAACTACTAGGGAACCATTGCTTTGATCAGAATGGGTGGCGAGAGGTGAGCTTGGTACTGCTGACGAAGAGCAACTCCCTGGGATCTTCGGAAGAGAAAGACGATACCTACAAGTTAGCATATTGAGTTGGACCAATATTCTTGCGAGCCATCAGAGGACGTAGTACAATAGAGCGATAGGTTGACGAACGAACATTCAGTGCGTTCTTCGATCAATATTTAACAACGTGACACTGACTTGTAAAGCAGCACAGCAGAAAGGCAATTGTACATAAACACAGATAGCACAAGTGGTGAGATTGGCCCTCAAACTCGGAACATCAAGGCGTGCAATCTAACAATCATAGATGACGTGTTGATCACCCTAGCTATGCTGGGAGCGACACGGCACCTGAACTGAAGATGAGGGGGCTACAACTAGAAGCAATCATCACAGTTGAGAGGAACAAAGGGTGATAATGCAACTCCGAAGACTGAAAGTAGAGGTCAGGCCAACAAATCTAATCGCAATTCTGAGCCAACATACTTATTAGCGTTCGTCTAGTCCATGGACCAAAGGATTGGCAAATCACTGCTGAATTGGTGGCGTACTGAACTGAATCATCCTTTATCAGTTATTAGTTAATTGGCGATGAAGGGAGGAAGAAAGGCAGAGTACGTAGTTACTGGTTAGAGGCGAGGAGAGAGCGCGGGGCCTCACCTTGACGTGGTGGGAGCAGACGACGACGTTGGGCCCGTGGAGGCGGAGCCGGCGCGCCGCCTCGTGGGCGGTGAGCCCGGCCCTCTCCCCCGTGACCGGCCGCCGCAGCACCTCCGCCGTCGCCATCCCCGCCGGCCCAGTGGGTCAGCGGAGCAAGAGGCAGGCCCAGGCGAGCGAGGGAGCGTGGCGGGCCGGATGGGCGAGGCAGATGGATAAGGGAGTGAGAGCACTCCCGTGTCGCTTCGGCTTCCTCGGCTCGCCATTTTGCGTCCCATTCCCTTCCCCCGGACCGAGCCGAACCAAACCAAACCAAACCAAACCGCAGGCAGGCAGGCGCACGCCCACCAACCAAATAACACCACACGCCTCCTTCCCACCCCACCCCGCCCCCCTCGCCGCCGCCACTCGCCACCGCCGCCGCAGCGGCCCTCGCTCCCTCCCTCCTCGCCGCCTCCCCGCCTCCCCGCTCGCTCCGCCCCCCAAAGGTACGCCCGCCCCGCGCCCGCCGCCGGCAACCAGTCTAATCCTCCCCGCGTTCGCGTCCCCGCCCCCGCGCCTGCGCCGCCGGGGCCTACTGGCTAGGGTTTTGGGCGGCGGCCCCGCGGGGTTTCTGGGACTGGCGGCCCTCGCAATCCCCCTAGGGCCCGCCGCGCCCTCCGCGGCGCTTTCTCTGCAGCTAGGGTTTAACCCCCATTTCCGGGCGCGGTTGCGTTTCGCGCGCCGTCTAGGGTTCGGCCCTCGTTTCCCATCCGTTTAGGGTTCCAGGGTCCGCGCGCCTGGGCTCGCAAGGCCTAACGGCCGCCTCAGGGACGAATTTCTGTTGGTTTGATTAGGAGTGTTTTTTCCCCATACGACTGTTTCCCATTGCTGGATGCCGGATTCAATTGGAGTCAATTCCTTCCCATTGACGTCTGTAAAATCGAATAAGGTGCATAGATTGGTTTTCCCAATCTGTCCATCACCACAGAGTCCAGACAATACTTCACTGAAACCATTAAACTGATTGCTATCTCTGCTGTGTACTTCACCAAATCATATATCTGTTGCTTATTGCCATTGAGTCTTTGAAGTCATCATATCAGAGTAAGGCGCGCATACTAGATTTCCCAAATATGTCCGCCAGTGCTCTTTGGGTCCATGTAATACTCCTCTTACAACGGTAGTTAAACTGAGGCTGTGGCTACAGATGAGTTTGTCATGTTTGACATGCCACTCAGCTGTTGAATGTGTGTGTGTAATCCATTTCGTTGGAATTGTATGCTTCTATAGTTATGTTGCGCAGAACCGATGCCGTGAGCCCAGCAGTACAATTTCAGGGACAGCAGCTTGTTTCTTTCCTTGTGGCAATTTTTATTATGCACCACCTTGTGAAATCTCTCTTCAGATATGGTTATCACTTGCTTTTGCATAATCCAAAGAAAATAAATTAACTTCATTGCCTGTTCAGAAGAGTAAATAAGGGATACCTGAATTTTGTATTTGCACAGTTATTTGCTGGCCATTGGAGTACTCGGTGGAGGAATACCTAAAAAGGAGTTACTTGTAAATTTTCTGCTGCATCCAATTCCTCCCATATATTTTTTCTGGCATCGGCAAGAATGTCAGAAAGTGAGTTATCAGTAATAAAACCAGAGGTATGACCCATGCATTTATAAGTTTGGAATTCGTTTGCCTTGCAGGAAAAATACTCACTACTAATTTTATTATCAACTTGCAGTCATTGAAGACTTATATTTGGCTTCAGTGCTTTGATGGATCCATACAGCAAGTGGAGGAAGAGGTTGCCATGTTCTGCCCTATGATATGTCGAGAAATTGTCAAAAATGGCACAGGATCATCCAAAAATCATGCTATTGCTCTCCCAGAAAGAGTTAATCCATCAAGTTTGAGTTTGATTCTTGACTATTGTCGGTTTCATCAAGTCCCAGGGCGCTCCAACAAGGTACCATATGTTGCAACTTCCTGGTCTCCATTTTATTTATTTTACCGCTTTCCCTTTTTTTTTTGCATCTTTGACCCATGGACATCGTGTAAGTTTAGATTGCTATATACTGTTTTTGTTTCCTTATTATTCATATGATCTTATGGAATTACTCTCTGACCATAAGGATGATTTTCTGAATGTTTCAACTATTTTTCTTGGGAAAAAGGTTCACCAACTTGGATGTTGTATTCTGTTAAGCTTGTACATTTTATCATAGTTGACAAGCTTACCTCTGTTCCAGTTATCTTATTAGGCTTTTCGTTTATTGCGCAGGAGCGGAAGTCATTTGATGAGAAGTTTGTTAGGATAGACACCGAAAAACTTTGTGAGCTGACATCTGCAGCTGACAGTCTTCAATTAAAGCCATTGGTTGATCTTACTAGTCGAGCACTTGCTCGAATCATTGAAGGGAAGACACCTGAGGAAATCCGTGATATTTTTCATTTACCAGATGACTTAACGGAGGCATGTAAACTTTTCTTTTTGAGGATCAGCAGGAGTTTTCTTTATTAATTTGAGACAGCACTTACTGTGAGCTTACATGCATGCAGGAAGAAAAATTGGAGCCACTGAAAAATATAAACGATGATCCCAGGATTCGCTTATTGAATCGATTGTATGCAAAGAAACGGAAAGAACTACAGGAGCGCCAGAAACTAAAGGTAATTTTGATAGATTTCACCTGTTTTGCATGCTTTGATATGTTATGTCCTGTGCAATGATGTTTATCTCTTTCATCTAGTTGTCTTGCTCATGTTTGAATTTTACACGTTATGTTGGGTTTGTTTCAGGATATTCAGGTACAGCAAGAGCAAAAGGATGAGCGATCTTTGGACGAGTTACTTTGTTTTATAAATGGGGATGGAGGTATGTAACTGGACCGAGTTATATTGGCTATATGTTGTTCTATATAGTAATCGTAAATTGCAAACAAAAGTTGTTGTCCTGAACCAATGCATATGCCTTGGCAATATTTCAAGGATCAAGTTATTACTGTAGTGAATGCATATGCCCATAATTCCCTGCAAGTTAGTAGTAATTGATCATTTGATCGGTCAGCTTTTCATGAGCTCCCATATTTCAGTAACTCGTTTCTCCACTGGGTGCACCTTACGGATTTTATGTCTGACTGGAATAATGATTGGAATTGGCTTTTGAAAATGGTTAGTGTAGAGTGAATTGTTCCAAAATGTGGTGTGGATACCTTGGTACTGCAAAGCTTTAGATTATCTGTGTGATTAGCTGCCCAGTAGGAACAGTAATGAATATATTCTTGTTAATGGGACAATGCGGGAGTATTGTGATGATTCTAAGAATAGTCAGCTGCAGGACCAATCTAATTTACGATGGCACATCTATTAGGCACTTCTGATTTGTCAACTAATGTTAAGTACTCCCTCCGTCTGAAAATACTAGTTCAAAATACGTAAACTTTTATCCATTTCTCCGACAAGTATTTCCGGACAGGGGAGTATTTTGTTGCTCCCTTGTGATTTTCTTCTGTTATAAGATCGACCTATTGGCTGAGCTTGGTTACCATTTCAAGTTAAACCAATACCTACAATGCAAACATGCAGCATGGAAACATTCTCCATCAGTCGTTCCTCATAACTGCATGTAACCAGCTATCCACTTGACTGACAGGTTCTGGAGGTGGGAAAGCTGGTAAGAATAAGAAAAGGAACAAGAGAAGGAAGGATCCTAAGAACCTCCCAAAGGCTGACCCTGAACATTTAAACAAGGTTATATTTTGTAACCCTAATTTTTCAGTGTATGCTATGTGAATAATATTTTATTTCTTACATCTTTCTATCTGTTGAGTTCAGGAGGAAGGCGCCTGTGCGGTTCCATGCAATGCGGGTGCTGTTAATAATATTTCTAGAGCTCCTTGCCCAAGTTCAGATGTGCAAGATGATAATGAGTACCCCTTTGAAGATGGTGATCTTGATGATGGACTTGATCCTGCAATGCAGGAAGAGCTTGATAGGTAAGGAAACTATCTCTCTCATTTGTACATCTATTCAGGCCCTTAGCTTAGTTTCTGATTTTTTTACTATGTTGACACATTTTTTTCCCGATGGGTGAGAAGTGTTATGGGGCGCTTATTTTGTGCATCTACTATTGTGTTGCTCAGTTACAAATAGATGCCATTTTCCTGAAATAATGAACCACTGTTTGTGCTCACTAGCTCTTCAATAGAAGTTGCTGTGTTTGGAATTCAGAACTGAGGATATATCAAATGGTTCAGCTGTAATATGGAGCAAGCTAAATGTTTGCTAGTACTTGGGCTCACTGCTGTTTATATTTGATTATTCTATTATTATGTGTACTGAAAATGCTATAACGAATTTACTGCTCATATTCCTGTACCAAAGCCCTCATGCGAATTAATGACATGCTTCATTTCTGAACAAACAGGGAAGTTGAAGATTTCGCTAGGAGGCTGAACTCTGTTTGGCCTGAAAGAATGCATTTGGGTCAAGAAAGAAGAATTGAGTCACAGCTGATTGGTGGTAATGGTTCTCTGCAGAGATTTTCTGGTAATTTTTTCCATATAGAATAGTTGAAACGGTAGTGAGTAAAGAATTTAGCCCACTCTACTGAATGTAGTTTTGGAAGAACAGAAGGTTTGTACATACTAAAGGACAGTGTTTGGTTAGTCCAACGTAAAGTAGGAATTACCTCATTCTTGCACCAGCTCATTCCATAACCGGGTCAAGTGATTTGAGTTTTATTGATCCTACTGTATTTGTATGTGCCCGCAGGGTTCAATCACAGGTGAATGCCGTGCGACAGGATGAGCAAGCTGAAGCCTAGGAAATTTGTGCACATACAGCTTCGAAGAGAGGTAGAGACCGAAGTGAGCAGCTGCTGCAGAAAAGGCCTTGAAACTCGGAACCGAGCTTGCAGACAATGTGCATCTGTTTCCCTTTGCCATTTTTGGCGCAGGGTCCGGCTCGTCAAAGTTGGGATGAAGCATAGCAAGGTTTTAGATAGATCAAGGGGGAAAATTTTCCGGTCCGGTCGTGTTATTTCTTGGATAGCGTTTGTTCATTCTGGGTCGACTCTGTTTTTTCCCTCGTCGCAATTTTCCTGGACAGAGCAGAGTGTGCAACTGTAAGAAATGATGAAGTCGTCACTGCTGTGAAAGAAATTCCGTTGGTTGGTACTTATGCAAAGTCTGCTTGGTTGCTTCCTCCTGATGGTACCAAAAATGTGTGTGCGTGTGTGTTGCTGACGTTGAAATACAGGAAAATCATGCGTCGCTGCAACACCTGTCTAACTTCAACTAACTTCTGTTGCAACAACGGAATGGGCAACGTGACGGCCGCCATAGTATTATTATTATCAATATGTCTAATTCACATCTGATGTTTTTAAGGATGTCATATCTAAGCTCTCATAAATAAGGAATTATGGTATCTCCAGCCCATCAGGGTTCAAATCCCGATGATTCCGGCGATGCACATTCAGTGCGAGGAGACGTACCCGTCGGTGACTTAGTAAATCTCAAGATAATATGCCGGTTCAGTTTTTCGGAGGTGCTCATAGGGGTAGGGTGTGTGTGTGCGTTCATAGGATGACTGTATACGCGTGTATATGAGCGCTTGTGTCTGTATTGATGTTCAAAAAAAATGTCGCTTGTGATTTTGCTAGCATTTTCATGTCCTTCTGACAACTTGCACCTTCACCATGCACAAATGGTTCAGACATTTAAACATAGGCGGCTTTGGTCAGCAAGAGGATGCACCTCCGACGATGATGGCGAGCCGCATATGCATGCACGGACAAGCTCGCCTCCCGCTGACGGCAGCCAGCCACAGCATCCTCCCCCCCTCTTCTGGTGTGCCCTATAAAAGCAGGGCAGCAAGAAGAGGTACAGCAGCGACAGCGGCAACAAGGAACAGTTCAAGAGAAGATGGCTTCTTCTTCCTCGTCGGTGCTGCTGGTTGCGGCGGTGTTGGCCGCGGTCGTGTGCGGCGCACACGGCATCGCCAAGGTTCCCCCGGGCCCCAACATCACGGCATCGCCTGCGAGCTACGGCAACAAGTGGCTGGACGCCAAGACCACGTGGTACGGCAAGCCGACGGGCGCCGGGCCCAAGGACAACGGCGGCGCCTGCGGGTACAAGGAGGTGGACAAGGCCCCCTTCCACGGCATGACCTCCTGCGGCAACATCCCCATCTTCAAGGACGGCCGCGGCTGCGGGTCCTGCTTCGAGCTCAAGTGCACCAAGCCCGAGGCCTGCTCCGGCGAGCCCACCATGGTGACCATCACCGACAAGAACGAGGAGCCCATCGCCCCCTACCACTTCGACCTCTCCGGCCACGCCTTCGGCTCCATGGCAAAGAAGGGCGAGGAGCAGAAGCTGCGCGACGCCGGCGAGGTGGAGATCAAGTTCCGGCGCGTCAAGTGCAAGTACCCGGCGGGCACCAAGGTGAACTTCCACGTGGAGAAGTCCTCCAACGAAAATACCTGGCACTGGTGATCAAGTTCCTCCAAGGCGACGGCGACGTGGTGGGCGTGGACATCAAGCAGAAGGGCGAGGACAAGTGGACCGAGCTCAACGAGTCGTGGGGAGCCGTGTGGAGGATCGACACCCCCCACAAGCTCATCGGCCCCTTCTCCGTCCGCTACACCACCGAGGGCGGCACCAAGACCGTCGTCGACGACGTCATCCCCAAGGGCTGGAAGCCCGACACCTCCTACGAGGCCAAGGGCGCGTACTGAAGATGATGATGATGATGATGATGAGACTCCTTCCGGCGGCCAGGCCAGCTTAATTAATTAACTTCTTTTCGCTCGAAAAGAAGAATAAACCAGCCGCACATATATTATACATATGATGCGATGAGAGCATGAGTATATATACTTATTCATTCATTTACGGCAGCATATCTCGTGAATCCGAGCTATTTGTGTGTCCGTGTATCCCTTTTCTTTTCACCCCCACGATCTTAATCGTACGAATTATCAGAGTTTGCGGTAATTTTACACTTACACGTCCGCCCTCCGACTAAAAGCAGCAACTTAATTTTGCAACAATACCCCAACTTCTGTATGCGTCGTGCGCCGCCGCCGCCGCCGAACTGCACATACGTCTGATCTGGATCGACTTGATCCTGACGTGCACCGGCACCCACCCGGCCGCCCCCATGCAGGTAGCATCCTAATCCTTTACGTGCTCCTCTACTCCCATGTTAACACTTAACACAAACCAGATAAGCACCAACAAGTGCCCCATGCTTGTACTTCCCCGATCTGATCCATCTCATGTATAACTGAAATATTCTGCTGCAGCGGCGACTAGACACGGACAAGTAGCAAGTACCCCTTGCAATCAGAGACACGTGGGCATCAAAACTTTGAGGTAAAACAACCGACAAATTCAATCCTTGTGTATACATAGTGTATTTTGCAAGGCTAATTGTGTAGCTACATGTGCAGAAGTATGGATCCAATCAATAACATTCAAATGCATATGAGCCCCGGGGGATTTAGTACGCCCAAAAAGAACACAACCATACCTCTCTTTGTAAGTCAGTTTGCACTAACTGAAACTATGCATGCATTTGCCAAAAAAATACTGAACACATGAAATTACTTATTTCCGTTTATTCTTGACATTGCAGTCTTCTTCTTTTACGCCTGAATGTGATGAGCATTTGAAGCCTAAAGTGGGTATGACATTTGAAGGACTCGAGGCCGTGGAGAAGTTCTACAAGGCATATGCACATCAATCAGGTTTTGGCGTTCGTATCGGACAGCAGAAAAAGATTGAGAATAAGGTGGTCCGGACTAAGCGTTTCATGTGTAGTAGAGAAGGATTCAAGTCAAAAGATATTAAGGAGATTAATGACCCCTTGAGGAAAAGACGTAAGCAGACAGACACGCGATGCGGTTGTGATGCTCATATATTTGTTAGACTTTGTGGGGAGAACACCTACAAGATAGACTCATGGATTGAGCATCATGTTCATGGTCTTGTATCACCTGATAAGCGTCATTTGATCAGATCCAATCGTAGAGTTAGTGAGAGGGCAAAGAATACTTTATACACATGTCATAAGGCAAGCATTGGAACCTCCCAGGCATACAGGCTCCTGCAAGTTAGCGAGGGTGGAATTCCGAATGCTGGGTGCACAAAGAGGGACTTGCAAAATTACTATCGCGGACTCAGGTATAAAATCAGAGACGCAGATGCTCAAATGTTTGTGGCCCAATTAGCTAGAAAGCAGGAAGTGAATTCAGCATTTTTCTATGATTTTGAGGTGAATGATGAGGGGAACCTGGTGCGTGTGTTCTGGGCGGATGCCACAAGCAGGAAGAACTATAGTCACTTTGGTGATGTGATATCCTTCGATTCTACATACACCACTAATCAGTACAACATGATATTTGCACCATTTACAGGGGTTAATCATCACTTACAAAGTGTCTTTTTTGGTGCTGGATTCTTATCAAATGAGAAGGATGAGTCATACATTTGGTTATTTCAGACCTTCCTAAAAGCAATGGGAGGGGTAGCACCTAGACTCATCATAACTGATGAAGCTGCTAGCATCAAGAATGGTATTGACAAAGTTCTTCCAGCCACTATGCATAGGTTATGCATGTGGCATATAATGGAAAAGGTGCCTGGAAAAGTTGGACCTTTGATTAGGGAAGATTCTGAATTTTGGCCGAGGTTGAACTCATGTGTTTGGGGTTCAGAAACTGCAAGTGAGTTTGAGTCACAATGGAATTCCATCATTACAGATTTTGGGTTGGAGGATAACGAGTGGTTAGCTAAGAGGTTTACCATTAGAGATACATGGATACCAGCCTACTTTATGGATATATCTCTTGCGGGCTTGCTCCGAACCACTTCAAGGTCAGAAAGTGCAAATTCTTTTTTCAACCGTTTCATTCATCGTAGGCTTGCTTTTGTTGAGTTCTGGCTTAGGTTCGACACAGCTTTAGAATGCCAACGTGAGGAAGAATTAATGGCAGACAACAGAAGCATGCATACCACCCCACAACTATTTACGCCATGGACAATGGAGAAACAAGGTAGTGAGGTATTCACATATGAGGTATTCGAGAAATTTCAGCTACAAGTTATTGCTGCTAGAGATCATTGTTGTGTTCAGGGTATTACACAAGGTGTGGGGTTAAAAACGGTGACCCTGAGAGGTCGATCTGGTAAGGTTAGGGAGGTCTCCTATGACACTACAACCATGATAGCAAATTGTCCGTGCAAGTTATTTGAGTCAATCGGTATTCCATGTCGACATATTATCCAAGTGTTGAGGATTGAGAACCAAAATGAACTTCCCAACTATTACATTATGAAAAGATGGCAGAAACGGTGCAAGAGGTAAAAAATGCATGCCAATCAATTTCTTATTCTAATTTCAAAATCATAGGACCAACAATATCTTATTTCCTTTGCAGGGAGAATGTTTATGATGAACAGGGGAACCTACTAGAAGAAAAGCCCACAGATTCACTAGATGCAGCCACGAGAAAGAAGATTTCGACTGTACGTGATAAGATGGAAGAGTTGATTCAAAAGGCAAAGCACTCAAATGAAGGCATGGACTTCTTAACATCAAGTGTGTTGAGCATTGAGGCGCCTTTAGACCAAATGGTCCCTGCAGCCACACAGAACACTAGGCAAGACAAATATGAGGCTTTTATTGGTTGTAATATTCCTACAGAAGTTGATATACATCCACCAACTGATGTTCGTACCGTGGGGAGATGCAAAAGAATAAAGAGTGGAAAGGAGATCAATGAGGGTGATAGGAAAAGGAAGGACAAAGAAGCGAAGTTAAAGGTTGCACGCTTGTGCAAGACATGCAAGCAAATGGTGTTTCATGATAGTCGCAATTGTCCAAGCAAAACTATTCAAGGGAAAAGGAGCTTGATTGCGGAAGATGTGCAACCAAATGGTGCTTCCTGATATGAAAAATTGTCCAAGAAAATAATGATTTAATCTATGTTATATTATTTGCAATTTGATATACTGAAGTCATATAATGGATCAGAATTTGTGTTATATCCAATTAAAGTTTAGTTGATTTCTGACAAGTTTTGATGCTTGTCAAATTGTTACAGAATATTGAACATATGTATCCAGTTAATGTTTTTCTACCAAGTGAAGCATGATGACATTTCTGGTTTCTATGTAACTTGAGAGGCTGTATAGTGGCAGTACATGCATTTTTATTGCCCCTTCATATCCGTTAGATGGTTAAATATGAAGCTGAAGTTCAGGATTTCAAATGTTGACCATGCTTGCTGTTGCACCAATATTTTTCCTCAGACTAGCATCGTACAAGGACAAACAATGCAGTTTTGTCAATTTATTTGATCAACCAAGACCTAGGGCAAATGTTCAATAAACTTTTCATAGTGTCGCATCGCTTATATGTTTGATCTCAAAACTGAACAAACACATCGCAAGCCACTTCTCATAGTTCAGAAGCTTTACTGAACAGTATTTGCTTCAACCACGATAACTCAGAAAGTTTCAACACATAATGGATCTAGTCACTTCATGGGAACCTCTCATACTGACTTTTTGCTTATGGCATTGATCTCAAAACCGGACAATGCTGTTGCAGACCACTTCCTTTAAGTCAAAAGGTTACTGATCACTACATGTTTTGACCACATGAAGTCATCAATTTTTTCAATGCATAACTGAACTAGTCACAGAATTATTTCACAGTAGCAGCGAAGGGTTTTTTTTTTTCAAATGCCAGGCAAACTGACAGGAATTTCACTAATATGACCATGTGAGCAAGAATTGCACTAGTACAATCTGTTACTACAGCCTACAGCTTCAGGATATAAGCAAACTGACTCCATATAGGATACAAGCACTGCACTAGTACATCTTCGGCAGCCTACATCTCTACAGGCTACAGGCTATATAAGCAAAGCAATTAAGCATGGCATGCCATTAAGCATCGCACTAATACATCTGCTACAGTCAACAAACAGCTTCCTACAGACGTCATGCTACAACATCGGGACTGTCGTGGTTGTAGGAGGCTATCTAGGGGGTGTTGGCGCCGCATTTGGGACGAGTTGTCACCGTCGCGGAACCATCAATTCGCCATGGCTTCGTCGTTGAGACGGCCGCCGGATCTCCGTTGCTGTCGCTGGTCGCTGTTGTCGTCGCTTCTTGGTTGCCGTCGCCAAAGGACTTTATGGGGGCCGTCTAGCCCAAGGTTTCTATCGTACGAGGCCTTTGGGTTGGGATTTAGATTTTGGAGCGACGGCGTGCGGGATTTGGCTGCAGAGGATCAGAGGATTTGGGGCAGCACGAAACGACATGGGGACCTCGGTTGAGGATCGTGGAGGACGGACTTTCGGGAGTTTGCTGCAAAATAAATGGTTGTTAGGTCCAAAAGCGGGCGGCTAATTATAAATGTTCCTGTTGCTGCACGGGAGGCGCATGATTTAGTGTTAATGGCTGAGATCACAGGGATACATGGATACACAATAAGCTCGGATTCACGAGATATGCTGCCTTCATTTACTATAGGGAAAGAGCGTGGACAACTAATAATTTCTTGTTTTGATGTATCTAAACTTGCTCATGATTGTAAACATGTTTTATTAATAGAAATTGGTATACACGCATTAATTATGTTTTCTTTTCTTTCAAAAATACCATGAAAGATGGTCACAACGGGCTCAAGCTAGCCCGTTATTTTTCTTCTTCTCAAAAACTGAATTGCCACACCTAAACAACAGGGCAGCACTATAGCTCACTTGGAGACCACTTAGTTAGGTCGCTGGATGGTCTCCATTTTCGCCAAGGGGAATGTATTAATATTGTAAAGATATCGATTACACCCAGACTTTGTAACACTGAAATGTTTTACAGACATTACGGATGCACACTACCCTACAACAAAGAAGAAGAAGAAGAAGAAAACAAAAGATCTCGCTACGGTGATCAAAACCATGTAGCTGCAAAGCAAACCACCGGGAACGCAGCACCCGGAGTCCAAATTCTTCAAAAGCGACGCTTCCAAGAAGGAAACAGTGCACAAGTGTTGTCGCCTCCCGATCATAGATCTCAGGTTTTCACCCTGAACAAAAGTCCGCGCTCTTAAAACAATGCTTTCAACAAGGCCGTTGCTAGGCACAACTACTTAAGGTCATACCTTGGATTTTCACCTTGAAAGATAAGACTATGTACTCCTCCTGTGTTGCCGCGTCCACTTGCTGATGCCGCTGCTACAAGTCAAGAAACACCAAGAAAAGTCCTCATCCCCTCGAGGACAGAGTCTGTCGTTGCGAGACCTCATAACTCAATTGCCATGACATTCTCGGACACTATCTTCATCATGGAAATCGAAACACCGACATGTCCCATGATGGCAACATACAGCGAAGCTTCGTGTCACTCCCTCCTGAAGCCGCATAGCCAGAAATATGGGTTAACATGACCGAATCCCGCCCGATCCAGCAATCTACAGGCATCAAGCGCCCAATAGAGATCGCCGGTGGAGCCTTCAGGAACCTGTCTGTGACGCCCAGATAATTAAGCTACAGTAATCCCACGTTAACGATGCCACGTCACCTCGGTTATTGTTGCTAATCTCGCATTAGTTCAAAAACGTTTCAAATTCCAAATTTAAAATCAAGCAAACAATAAAAGTTTTCAAATACTAAAACTAAAATGTTCAATAAATAGTAGATAAATCAGAGGCTATGAGAAAATTGTAAACAACATTATTGCAAGTATAAGTGACTTAAACAACCTCAAACGATAACTGAAAACATTATTTAATAACTTTTTTTATTTATACAAAATAAATATGAAATGATAATTACTCCAAACTAGTTTTTGGTGGTAGGATATATTGTGCTATGATTTGTGGGCCAACTATCATGTTTTACAAAACTCATTTGTTGCCCAAACAATTAGCTAAAAAAAGAAAAAGTAGAACAAAACAAAAAAAAGAGAGGAAAGGAAACCCCCCATCCTGGCCTCGGCCCAGCAGGCCGATGGGCCGCCAGACCGGCCCACCCCGGTCCCCCTTAACCCCCCACTCCCTTTGACCTAGAGCGGTCCCCCCATTTCACCCACTTCCCCCCCCACGCCTCGCTCCTCCTCTCCCCACCCCGTCTGGATCGAGATCGGGAGCAACCGTGCCCCCGAACCCGTCGACGCCGCCGCCGCCCGGAGGACCACCTCGCCGGAGCTCCCCGCCCGTTGGATCTGGATCGGCACCCGAGCCGATCCCCGGTGCCCGCGCTCGCCGCCGTTCGCCGTCACCATGCCGGACCCCGTCGCCGGAACCTCCCCGCCGGCCTGTCTCCTCCTCATCGCCGACCTGCTTCCCCTCTGGCGCCGTCGTCCCCGCCGCCCTCCTCGCGCCCCGCTCCCCCGACTCCTCCTCCGCGCGGTGAGGCCCCGGCCTCTCCTTCTCTTCCCCTGCTCCAGGCCGCGCCCTGGCCGCTCGCATGACGGCGCGTGCGCCCGCACGCCTCACCTCTGTCCGCACCCGCGCTCCGTTGGAGCGCACCGAGACCCGCGCCCGCTAGCTCCTCGAGCTGCAGCTGTGCCGCCCGCGCGCTGCCTCTGCTACTGCACTACGGCCCGCCTTGCCGTGGCTCCCGCCCGGCCACTTCCCCACAGCCATCTACCACGGTCACCGCGCCTCTCGTCGCGCCCCAGGTCCCTTGCACACGCTCCGCGCGCACCCGCCTAGTCGCCGTGCCCATGCCCCGCTTCGACCCTCCGCACTCGCGCCCGCCGGCACAGTGCTCTACTACTGCTGCTGCATGCCTGCTGCTGCTCTACCTCCCTGACCGCGCCGGCCCCGTGCTGCTGCTGTTTCTACTCCGCTATTGTCCCACATCGTCCTCTGTAGCCTAGTTCACCCCACTCGCGCTGGACCCACCTTGGCCGCGCCCGGCCTTTCCCCTGCTCCGCCCACACGCCGCCCGCGTCGGACTTTGGCTCCGCGGCCGAGCGCCGTTGCCGCCGGCGCTCTCCTGTGCGCGCGGTGCTCCTAACCAGCCTTTGTGCCGCTGACTAGTGGGCCCGAGGCCATTAGGTTAAATGCTAATGACTAATTACCACTAATGACACTGCTAATAGACACTGACTGGTGGACCCCAATCTAGTTAATTAAACTAATAAATTTTATGTCAAAACTTGTACCTATGACACATGGGTCCCACTGGTCCCTTTGACCAGTCAAACTGCTGACTGGGATAACCCAGTCAATGACATGCGGCCCCCCTGAGCCTTTGACTAGTCAACGGTCCTAGTTGACTGCTGACTAGGCAGTCAACTGGACCCCACCTGTTAGCCCCTGGTTGAAATAGCTGGGTACAATTCTGTGTACCCGTAGCGATTTAACCATTTATTTCTGATTTAAATGAATTCCAGAATATGAATAAAACTTTGGGAAAATAATAATAATACTAAATAAAATAATAATTAACTTAATTAATTAATTATGTATTAGTTTAACCCAATCATTTTAGTTAACTAATTAAGCGTAACTAATTAACCTAAACCCTGATTAACCTAAAACAGTGTATGACAGGTGGGTCCCACTGGACCCACACGTCAGTTTGACCAGTCAACACCTCTGTTGACTGCTGACGTCATGATGACGTCAACATGCACTAATCTGGATAATGTTGAATTAAATTAATTAAATAAATTCTAAAAATGATTTAAAACTTTAGAAAATCATATAAAATAAACCGTAACTCAGATGAAAATACTTTCTACATGAAAGTTTCTCAAAACGACGAGACGAATTCGGATACGCAACCCGTTCGTCCGCCACACATCCCTAACCTATCGAACTCGCAACTTTCCCCCTCCGGTTCATCTGTCCGAAAACACGAAACATCGGGAATCCTTTCTCAGATGTTTCCCCCCTTTCCTGGTATCACCTAGTACTGCGTTAGGGCACACCTAGCACCGCGTATTGCTATGTTATGCCTTGTGTTGCTTTGATTGCTTTGTTATTTATTGTGTTCCCCTCCGTTACTTCTTTCCGGTAGACCCCGAGACTGCCGGTGACCCCCCGTTCGACTACGGTGTTGACGAACCCTCTCTCTTGCCAGAGCAACCAGGCAAGCCCCCCTCCCTTGGATCACCAGATATCGCCTACTCTTCTCTATACTGCTTGTATTAGAGTAGTGTAGCATGTTACTGCTTTCCGTTAATCCTATCCTAATGCATAGCCTGTCCTTGCCACTACTGTTTTTACCTTTACCTGCAATCCTAATGCTTAGTATAGGATGCTAGTTTATCATCAGTGGCCCTACCTACTTGTCCGTCTGCCATGCTATACTATCGGGCCGTGATCACTCGGGAGTTGATCACGGGTATATACTATATACTTTATACATGATACATGTGGTGACTAAAGTCGGGTCGGCTCATGGAGCACCCGCGAGTGATTCACGGATTAGGGGCTGAAAGGACCTTTGTCCCAACGGCCCTCTGTGTGGATCTTTGTGGCGAAGCAACAGGGCAGGTTGAGACCACCTAGGAGAGAGGTGGGCCTGGCCCTGGTCGGCGTTCGCGGTTATTTCAAGATAACACGTTTAACGAGATCTTGGTATTTGATCTGAGTCTGGCCACTGGCCTATACGCACTAACCATCTACGCGGGGACATTTATGGGCACTCGACGTCGTGGTATCAGCCGAAGCCTTCGTGACGTCAGCGACTGAGCGGCGCGTGCCGGGTTGGACCGCGTAACGCAACTTCCATTGTAATGGAGGTTGCTAGGTCTGCTCTCCGGCCGCCCTCGCAACATGCAGGTGTGCAATGGGCGATGGGCCCAGACCCCTGCGCCATAGGATTTAGACCGGCGTGCTGACCTCTCTGTTGTGCCTAGGTAGGGCTGCGACGTGTTGATCTTCCGAGGCCGGGCATGACCCAGGAAAGTGTGTCCGGCCAAATGGGATCGAGCATGTTGGGTTATGTGGTGCACCCCTGCAGGGAAGTTAATCTATTTGAATAGCCGTGATCTTCGGTAACAGGACGACTTGGAGTTGTACCTTGACCATATGACAACTAGAACCGGATACTTAATAAAACACACCCTTCCAAGTGCCAGATACAACCGGTGATCGCTCTCTCACAGGGCGACGAAGGGAGGATCATCGGTTAGGATTATGCTATGCGATGCTACTTGGTGAACTTACCATCTACTCTGTTCTCCTGCTGCAAGATGGAGGTTACCAGAAGCGTAGTCTTCGATAGGACTAGCTATCCCCCTCTTATTCCGGCATTCTGCAGTTCAGTCCACATATGATACCCTTATTCCATTTGATACCAATGCATTCATATGTAGTGTAGCTCCTTGCTTGCGAGTACTTTGGATGAGTACTCACGGTTGCTTTGCTCCCTCTTTTCCCCCTCTCTATACCCGATTGCTGCGACCAGGCGTTTGGAGCCCAGGAGCCAGACGCCACCGTCGATGACGACTACTACTACTCGAGAGGTGCCTACTACTATGTGCAGCCTGCTGACGACGACCAGGAGTAGTTTAGGAGGATCCCAGGCAGGAGGCCTGTGCCTCTTTCGATCTGTATCCCAGTTTATGCTAGCCTTCTTAAGGCAAACTTGTTTAACTTATGTCTGTACTCAGATATTGTTGCTTCTGCTGACTCGTCTATGATCGAGCTCTTGTATTCGAGCCCTCGAGGCCCCTGACTTGTAATATGATGCTTGTATGACTTATTTTATTTGTAGAGTTGTGTTGTGATATCTTCCCGTGAGTCCCTGATCTTGATCATACACGTTTGCGTGTATGATTAGTGTACGATCAAATCGGGGGCGTCACAAGTTGGTATCAGAGCCGACTACCTGTAGGAATCCCCCTTTCCAACTCCTTGGCCGAAGTCGAGTCTAGTCATTGAAAAACTTTTACTAACATGGCTATGTGGCTTACGGGCCCACGTCGCCATTGGGTGGTATTAGGATCTTTTACTCCTTGTTTATACTCTGGGACTCTGATCTCTCTTCTATTCGGGTTAAATGAATTTTGCTAAATCTAACATTAGGATCTCGTTATCACTTTCACTCGGAGAGCCCCTTATTACTGATGATCATCTACTGCACGTGAAGACCCTGAAGATACTCTCCGCTGTTAACCCGAGAACTTGTGTTCATCGCGTTTGCAATTCCCCTTCCACCGTCAATCCTTATGGATAACTACTTGCAGTTGTTATTCTTGCATTCATCCCCAGTTGGTCTTGCTATTACAAGATACCCGGAAATACTCGTCGTTGTTTCAATAATCCTTTGAGCTTACTGCCTTGCTGTTCTTTGTCACCTGAATACCCCTATGGATAATTCTCGCACTTATCGAGTATCCGCTCACCCCCCAGTTGTTCATGTGTTTCACAATGGTCTTCGAAATACTATTCGATCCTCCAAGAATCCTTAGTAGATTATTGCTCTGCAATACTTGTCTGCTTGCATTATGGATGCTTTCCATGTGTTTGGCAATATTCGTTAGTATCCTTAGACACCGTAATTTTGATCCTATTGATTCAACATGAGTGCGAATGCACGCAATTATCAGTTGATCCTTTTAAATTATCTTTCTGGCTCAGACGTCATTTTTGAACATGAGCTTGTTCTCGACCAATCTGTTTGCCGTCAATTGTACTCTTAGGTCTATTGAACTTATCCACCCTTGATCAGAGCGTCTGCTTCTGATCCTTCTATTTGGAAATCATAATTCCTTTGATATCTAAGCATCGAATCATTCAGGTGTTCTATAATCTAATGCCCTTGCATCCTTTCTTCAACTGATTGTGTGCCGATGCTCACATCAGCTCCGCTATGGACCGTCAGATCCTTTATTGGATTATTATTCGACAATGTCTGTAACACCCTCGGTGCGGCTATATCTCCTACGTGTCGAAGCACGACTTAGAGGCATAACCGCATTGAAAGCAATGTCGCAAGTGAGGTAATCTTCACAACAACCCATGTAAATAAATAAAGGGGAAAGGTACATAGTTGGCTTACACTCGCCATGTCACACAAATACATAAATAAGCATTACAACATCCAAATACAATCAAGGCCCGACTATGGAACCAAAATAAAAGAAGACTACCCCAAAAGCGACAAGGTCCCCGATCGACCCCAACTGGGATCCACTACTGATCAACTGGAAACGAAACAAGACTACGAACACGATCTTCATCGAGCTCCTCCTTGAGCTGGGTTGCGTCACCTGCACGGTAATCGTCGGGACCTGAAACTGGTTTTGGAAGTATCTGTGAGCCACGGGAACTCAACAATCTCACACCCTCGCGATCAAGACTATTTAAGCTTATAGGTAGGGAAAAGTTATGAGGTGGAGCTGCAGCAAGCAACTAGCATAATTGGTGGCTAACATTCGTAAATGAGAGCGAGAAGAGAAGGCAAAGCACGTTTGAGAAAATATGATCAAGAAGTGATCCAAATCTACCTACGTCAAGCATAACTCCAACACCGTGTTCACTTCCCGGACACCGCTGAAAAGAGACCATCACGGTTACACATGCGGTTGATGTATTTTAGTTAAGATCAACTTCAGGTTTTCTACAACCGGACATTAACAAATTCCCATCTGCCCATAACCGCGGGCACGGCTTTCAAAAGTTCAAATCCCTGCAGGGGTGTCCCAACTTAGCCCATCACAAGCTCTCACGGTCAACAAAGGATATTCCTTCTAGCGGGAATACCCGATCAGACTCGGAATCCCGGTTACAAGACATTTCGACAAGGTAAAACAAGACCAGCAAAGCCGCCCGATGTGCCGACAAATCCTGATAGGAGCTGCACATATCTCGTTCTCAGGGCACACCGGATGAACACTACGTACAACTAAAACCAACCCTCAAGTTTCCTCGAGGTGGCGCTGCAAGTGGCTCTGTTTTGGACCAACACTCAGAGGAGCACTGGCCCGGGGTTTAATAAAGATGACCCTTGAGTCTGCAGAACCCAAGGGAAAGAAAAAGGCTAGGTGGCAAATGGTAAAACCAATGTTGGGCCTTGCTGGAGGAGTTTTATTCAAGACGAACTGTCAAGGGGTTCCCATTATCACCCAACCGCGTAAGGAACGCAAAATCAAGGAACATAACACCGGTATGACGGAAACTAGGGCGGCAAGAGTGGAACAAAACACCAGGCATAAGGCCGAGCCTTCCACCCTTTACAAAGTATATAGATGCATTAATTAAATAAGAGATATTGTGATATCCCAACAAAAATCATGTTCCAACAAGGAACGACATCTCCATGTTCCAACAAGGAACAAACTTCCTCTTCACCTGCAACTAACAACGCTATAAGAGGGGCTGAGCAAAGCGGTAACATAGCCAAACAACGGTTTGCTAGGACAAGGTGGGTTAGAGGCTGAACATGGCAATATGGGAGGCATGATGAGCAAGTGGTAGGTATCGTAGCATAGGCATAGCAAAAGAGCGAGCATCTAGCAAGCAAAGATAGAAGTGATTTCGAGGGTATGGTCATCTTGCCTGAAATCCCGCAAGGAAGAAGAACGAGTCCATGAAGAAGACAAACGGACGTAGCCGAACGGATCCTCACAAACGCGACATTACCAGAACCAACCCGAAGAAGCAACACCGGAAAGAAGGACACAACATAGTAACCAACCAACACATGAACAAGGCATGATATGCGGGATGCGGTATGTGATGTATATGCATGATTTGGAAAGGAATGATTGAACCTGGCCTCAACTTGGAAATCCAAGAGTGCCACTGGAAAGGTGAGTTGATTTCGGTTGAAATCGATAAAAAGATCGCCGGAATTGGATGCACGGTTTGGAAATGGCAAGCAAAACAAATATGGCACCGGTCTGCGATAATCAGCAAGTGGCCATCTAAATGCATCAAGTTAAATATGCTACAGCACTCAAACATAGCAACAAAATACATGGCAGGGATCCACTCATGATTCTTGACAAAAGATGAACACTTATCTACGGCTAATTCATCCATTAACAGGTTCAAACAAGCATGGCAAAAGGGCAAATGATAACAGGTTTCAGACTTAGTGAAATTAACACAAGTCTGGAATTTATCATCAGGAAGCATACTTTAGAGCATGAAAACTACATGCTACAGGAACATATCATGGCAAAGAAAGGCATGGAATGAAGCTACTCAAAGCATATAAAAAAAGTCCCTTAGTGACCATGAGCCAAAAGGGATCAGAAAATACAATTGCAAGCATGTGAACATAACAAAAACGCAAACAGATTCAGACTTAGTGAAAAACTGGAGCATGCAAAACAGATTAACAAGTAGGCATGTTTACGAGCTCGATGCACTCACTACAGAGCATTGCATGACAAGATAAGCATACATCCATCAAGAAGACATGGCATATGAGCTAGACATGGAAAGAACAATAACATATCATGCACGGATCAATAGCAACATCCTCGGCAAAATCGCTAAACATGTCAACAATCTACCAGGAACATTTTATAGTAAAAGTAGAGCTCGATTGGCTCAAGCTAGGGTGCTCCATAATTTTAAACAAAGATATGGATGGATAGAGCACCACAATATTAACAAAACATCCTTACTGATCATCCTCAAAAGAGGCACGGATCACTAGGAAACAACATGAACATATGGCATAATAACAATATCAGGACAAGGACTTAGAGAAATTCCAAGTCCTTGAAATCAGCATCATTGAGTAAGCTACTTTGCATGCTTGTGCTAGTCACCACATAGATCACAAAAATACATGGCATACACCCCTGTAAAGATGGCATGGCATATAACAAAACACATGTAGAGCTCAGGATCATAGCATGCACACATTAAACATGGCAAAAATGACAAAAGGCCATTTGCTGAAACAGATCTGCAACTTTCCTCACATAGCCCTCTTCCAACAGAATTTCGGGCATCAAGATGAGATCAAATGAAAATGATGCAATGAGATGAAATGATGTACTCGTCGAGACGAACATTTTGATATGCTACACGCATGAATCAGAGCTACGATGACAGAGTTATGATGCGATGAATATGCTCAAAAAATACTGAAATCTGGGGGACTTAGAGAAGTCAACGCGGGATGGAGAGGAGCGGGACGGAGGGATCCGGGATCGGGGTGCTGTTTGGCTAGAGGACTTGGTGGATCTCGTCCAGGGGCAGGTCAACGCCGCCGGCGAGCTCCTCCGGCGAGGGCGCAGATGCCGAGGAGGTCGAGGAGGAGGAGCACGGTCGCCGGGGCGCGGCACCGGCGAAGGGCGACGTAGGGCCGGGCGCTCGGGCAGCGCGGCACACTCACAGGAGGAAGGCGGCGCAGGGCGGCGGTCATGGCGTGAGAGGCGGCGCAGCGCGGCGACGGGAGAACAGCGGTGGCGGCGCCGGCGAACAGGCGGTGGGGTGGAGGCGACGGCATGGCGGCGAGCAGGGTCGCCGGCGTCGGGGTCGGTGAAGGCGGCGGCGGCGAGGCGCACTACACACGGGAGCCGGGCGGCGTGGGTGAGCGGCGGCGGAGGCGGGCCCGGCGTGACCCGGTTCGGCCCGGGGCGGGTCGGATCTGGGCCCCGGGTGCCGCGGCGAAGTGGGCGCGGGCGCGGGGACACGTGGCAGCGTCTGAGTGGTTGGAGGCGGCGGTGTGGCTGATGTGGCAGCTCTCCATTGGCCGGAATGAGGTGGCTATGGAGTGGACGCGTCCGCCGGCGAGACGGACATGTTCGGTGGCGCGATAGAGAAGAAGGTTAGGGTTTCATCCGCGAAAATTTCGGGGGAGGCCACATATTTATAGGTAGAGGGAGCTAGGAGAGTCCAAATGAGGTGCGGTTTTCGGCCACGTGATCGTGATCGAACACTCTAGATGATAGAAGGGTTTTAGGTGGGTTTTGGGCCAGTTTGGAAGGGTGTTGGGCTGCAACACACACGAGGCCTTTTTGGTCCCTCGGTTAACCGTTGGAGTATCAAACGAAGTTCAAATGGCACGAAACTTGACAGGCGGTCTATCGGTAGTAAACCAAGGCCGCATGGCAAGTCTCGGTCCAATCCAAAAACGTTTAACACCCGCACACGAAAAGAGGTAGAAAGGGACACCAGAGGACATAGGAGCGCCGGATAGCAAAACGGACAACGGGGAAAATGCTAGGATGCATGAGACGAACACGTATGCAAATGCAATGCACATGATGACATGATATGAGATGCATGACACGCAAGCACATGAAAAGGCAATAACAGCGAATAACTGGAAGACACGTGGCACAACGGTCTCGGGGCATTACAGTGTCCTCCTTATTCAATAACCTTGTGAGCCTTTCCTCGGATACATAATGCTTTTGGTAAATTGCATCCTCTGTTTTCTCAACCATGCTCTATTTTCGAGCTGGTGGTATTTACGATCGAAGCTTGTGGTATATGTTTCCACGATACCCTGACGGGTTGAACCTATGCCTTTCTTAATCTATGTGAACCCGAAAGTTTTCATGGGTCATACTCCTCTGGTAATTCACCAGGTAGGTTTTGACACTAAAATCATTCTTATCTAGAGAAGTGAATGAAAGTTTATGCATTGAAGAAGTGGGAGTCGACCTTGAACTTTGTGTTCATGCCCATGGACACGATGTAGATCTTATCATTAAAGCTTCTCTTAAATTAATTTTTCCCTTGGTATAAGTTCTTATATCTGGGATCCGGCCTTTTGCAATTGTGGTTTCGACCATATGTTCTTCTTTGACCCCATTTCATGGGAAAGTTTAAGCACTTGTCTTCTGTGGATCATTACACCAGTCCAACCTTTACTTTGATCTTCCGTCGAGTATTACACCATGGTACCTCGATAATATCAAGTACTACCTAACCTCTTATGAATTCTTGGTACAAGTGATACTTCTTGCCATTTTCGTTCATTCCTTGGTCCCCGTGTTATTTCTAACCGGAAAACCGACAATTGAACTATGAGGTGCGAATTCAAAAGTTCTAGCAACCCTATTGCTTTGAAGTTAATGGTCGACATTACATTCTTAGGCCATTGGTTATCGAAACACCATTCTAACATTGATCGTATTACATAAGCCCATATATCGGGTGCACCTTTCAGCCAATGTTTAATTGTGTATGTTTTTCCTCTAGCATACATCATTATATCATTTGATATGAAAAATGTTATCTCCTTGTTCTCATAAGTGTGGAAATCCATCTTTTGAAAATCTCAATGAATTGTCACTGAGTTAATCGGCCACCTCCTCGCCTCTCCTTGATTTAATGAGGAACTCTTGTTTCGGAACTCGCTTCCATAGTTCAATTCCAGAGAGTCTTACAATGTCATCTCGATATTTTGTGTTGCACCTTTTCTTCTCAGGCATCCTGAGTCTGAGTTATCCTGATACTAATCAGATCTGAATCTCGGTCAGATATGATGGTTGGAACATATTCCCAAGAGTTATCACCTTGGACTTTATGTGACCCGGTAATGTGATGTCGTGCCTAGCACACCTGACCGGAGGACCTATTGTTATAGTATCCTTTTTAGCAAGTTTAGCCATTCTTTCACGAGGAAATTGCAAGACTTATTTTATAAGTTGTTCCTGATGAATCCTTAGAGTATCCAAAGTCTGATCTTTACCCAGTGGCCATGTCAATGCTATCTCGAAGCATGTCAGTGGTACTCCGACTTTCAATAAAGACATTGAAAGCACAAAGGCTAAATTTTCCTTATCAATTATCCGAACACCGTTGTATGGATAATTTCATGAAATTTCTCTCCCCTTACCTAAAGGGTTTTCTTTTTTATATCTCGTCATGGATATTTCTTCTCTGCTTGTCTTTGGAAGGGTATACCCCTGAAATGTGTGTTTAAACACATTTTCCTTTCCATTGTTCTGTTAATCTGATAATCAAATTTTTATTTCCCTTGTTTTGTTTAACCTTCTTGAGGTTCATATGATCTAAGCAGTAATAAGTCACTGCTTTTGTAAGAACCTCGGTGTACAACTTTGTCAGTAAGACCCTGTTACTATTGTTGATGACATTCCGGTAACCACCGATGGACAAGAACTTTGCCTATTGGTCTGCCTCGTTCAACGAGCAGGAAGATGGTTCTCTTCGTCCCTCGCCCTTGGTACCTGATGACCCACAAGTATAGGGGATCGTAACAGCTTTCGAGGGTAGAGTATTCAACCCAAATTTATTGATTCGACACAAGGGGAGCCAAAGAATATTCTCAAGTATTAGCAGCTGAGTTGTCAATTCAACCACACCTGGAAACTTAGTATCTGCAGCAAAGTGTTTAGTAGCAAAGTAATATGATAGTGGTGGTAGCGGCAACAAAAGTAAAGACAGCAAAAGTAATGTTTTTGGTATTTTGTAGTAATTGTAACAGTAGCAGCGGGAAAGTAAATAAGCGTAAACCAGTATATGGAAAACTCGTAGGCACCGGATCAGTGATGGATAATTATGCCGGATGCGGTTCATCATGTAATAGTCATAACATAGGGTGACACAGAACTAGCTCCAATTCATCAATGTAATGTAGGCATGTATTCCGAATATAGTCATATGTGCTTATGGAAAAGAACTTGCATGACATCTTTTGTCCTACCCTCCCGTGGCAGCGGGGTCCTATTGGAAACTAAGGGATATTAAGGCCTCCTTTTAATAGAGAACCGGAACAAAGCATTAGCACATAGTGAATACATGAACTCCTCAAACTATGGTCATCACCGGGAGTGGTCCCGATTATTGTCATTTCAGGGTTGCCAGATCATAACACATAGTAGGTGACTATAGACTTGCAAGATAGGATCAAGAACTCATATATATTCATGAAAACATAATAGGTTCAGATCTGAAATCATGGCACTCGGGCCCTAGTGACAAGCATTAAGCATAGCAAAGTCATAGCAACATCAATCTCAGAACATAATGGATACTAGGGATCAAACCCTAACAAAACTAACTCGATTACATGATAAATCTCATCCAACCCATCACCGTCCAGCAAGCCTACGATGGAATTACTCACGCACGACGGTGAGCATCATGAAATTGGTGATGGAGGATGGTTGATGACGACGACGACGACGAATCCCCCTCTCCGGAGCCCCGAACGGACTCCAGATCAGCCCTCCCGAGAGGTTTTAGGGCTTGGCGGCGGCTCCGTATCGTAAAACGCGATGATTTCTTCTCTCTGATTTTTCTCTCTTTGAAAGCAAATATATAGAGTTGGAGTTGACGTCGGAGGGTTTCCAGGGGGCCCACGAGGTAGGGGGGCACGCCCTAGGGGGGGCGCCCCCCACCCTCGTGAGAAGGGTGTGGGCCCCCTGGTCTTCATATTTGGCGAGGATTTTTTATTATTTTTTTCTAAGACCCCCCGTGGAGTTTCAGGTCATTCCGAGAATATTTTTTTTCTGCACATAAAACAACATCATGGCAATTCTGCTGAAAATAGCGTCAGTCCGGGTTAGTTCCATTCAAATCATACAAGTTAGGGTCCAAAACAAGGGCAAAAGTGTTTGGAAAAGTAGATACGATGGAGACGTATCAACTCCCCCAAGCTTAAACCCTTGCTTGTCCTCAAGCAATTCAGTTGACAAACTGAAAGAAAGAAAGAAAAACTTTTACAAACTCTGTTTGCTCTTGTTGTTGTAACTATGTCAATCCAGCATTCAAGTTTTCAGCATATATCATAACTAACCACATTTGCAATAATTCTCAGGTCTCATACTTACTCATATCAATAGCATAATCAACTAGCAAGTCATAATAATAAATCTCGGATGACAACACTTTCTCAAAACAATCATAATATGATATAACAAAATGGTATCTCGCTAGCCCTTTCTGAGACCGCAAAACATAAATGCAGAGCACCTTTAAAGATCAAGGACTGACTAGACATTGTAATTCATGGTAAAAGAGATCCAATCATAGTCACACCCAACATAGATTAATAGTAACGGATGCAAATGACAACTGTGCTCTCCAGCTAGTGCTTTTTAGTAAGAGGGTGATGACTCAACATAAAAGTAAATGGATAGGACCTTCGCAGAGGGAAGCAGGGATTTGTAGAGGTCCCAGAGCTCGGTTTTGCAATAGAGATAAATTGTATTTTGAGCGGTATACTTTCATTGTCAACGTAACAACTAAGAGATGTCGATATCTTCCATGCTACACACATTATAGGCGGTTCCCAAACAGAATGGTAAAGTTTATACTCCCCCTCCACCAACAAACATCAATCCATGGCTTGCTCGAAACAACGAGTGCCTCCAACATGCATCAGGTCCCAGGGGGAGTTTTGTTTGCAATTAATTTTGATTTAGTTTGCATAAAGCATGGGACTGGGCATCCCAGGTGACCAGCCATTTTCTCGTGAGTGAGGAGCGGAGTCCACTCCTCTTGAGAATAACCCGCCTAACACGAAGATAAGGACAACCTTGGTTGATACATGAGCTATTCGAGCATACAAAACAGAATGTTTATTTGAAGGTTTAGAGTTTGGCACATACAAATTTACTTGGAACGGCAGGTAGATACCGCATATAGGAAGGTATAGTGGACTCATCTGGAATAACTTTGGGGTTTAAGGGATTGGATGCACAAGCAGTATTCCCGCTTAGTACAAGTGAAGGCTAGCAAAAGACTGGGAAGCGACCAACTAGAGAGTGACAACAGCCATGTACATGCATTAAAATTAATAAACATTGGATGCAAGCATGAGTAGGATATAATCCACCATGAACATAAATATCGTGAAGGCTATGTTGATTTGTTTCAACTACATGCGTGAACATGTGCCAAGTCAAGTCACTTAAATCATTCAAAGGAGGATACCACCCCATCATACCACATCATAATCATCTCAATAGCATGTTGGCACACAAGGTAAATCATTATAACTCATAGCTAATCAAGCATGGCACAAGCAACTACGATCTCTAATTGTCATTGCAAACATGTTTATTCATAATAAGCTGAATCAAGAACGAGGGACTCATCATATTTACAAAAACAAAAGAGGTCGAGTTCATACCAGCTTTTCTCATCTCAGTCAGCCCATCATATATCATCATAATTGCCTTTCACTTGCACGACCGAACGGTGTGAATAATAATAAGAGTGCACGTGCATTGGACTAAGCTGGAATCTGCGAGCATTCAATAAACAGGAGAAGACAAGGCAATATGGGCTCTTGGTTAATTCAACAATAATGCATATAAGAGCCACTTCAACAATTTAATTATGGTCTTCTCCTACTGACCCCCAAAGAAAAGAAAAGAAATAAAACTATTTACACGGGAAAGCTCCCAACAAGCAAAAGAAGAACGGGAAATATTTTTGGGTTTTCTTTTTAATTATTACTACTACAGCAGAAAAATAAACTACTACTAATTTTTTTTGGTTTTTCTTAAGGTTTAACAAACACACAAGAAGAAAGCAGGAAAAAGAAAATAAACTAGCATGGATATTACAGTGAAAAAGTATGAGCACCGACATCTAGCAATGAGTGTGTGTGAACATAAATGTAATGTCGGTGAGAAATACGTACTCCCCCAAGCTTAGGCTTTTGGCCTAAGTTGGTCTATGGCCACGGCTGGCCTGGCGGATATCCATAATAATAGTTGTTGGGGTCGTACTGTGATGAGGAGGAATAGTTGGGATCATACTGATGTGCAGCGGTTATCGCCTGCTGAGCTGCAGCGTGGAGTCGAGCTGCCCCGCTCTCCTCTCGTACTCTTCTGCCTCCTCTCTGGTAATAACATATCTTCTTTTTGTCTGTGAATCAAAGAAGGCAGGAGCAGGGAGAGTAATACAGAAAACACGTCGTTTATCAAAAATTAAATGATATAAGAGAGGTGATTCAGGCCTCTCGACAAACTGGTGCGAAGCCATAGAGTTATAATCTAAATATGCAGGAGGCAACTCCGTATCACCCTCACGAATGTCTATCTCAAGAAAATATGAGCTAAGTGGGTTGCAAAAATTCCTCCAAAGAAATCTCCATTATGTCTATTATGATGCAACCTACGAGCTACAATGGCTCCCATATGATAAGATTAGTCTCCTAACACAGCACTCCTAAGAATGCTAAGATCAGGGACACACATGTGACATGCTTCATCCTTAGCATTTATGCATCTACTGATGAAGAGAGCAAAATAATGTATAGCAGGAAAGTGAATGCTCCCTATGGTAGCCTGCGTTATATCTCTAGATTCCCCCACAGTTATACTAGCAAGAAAGTTTCTAAATTCAGATTTAGGGGGATCCCTAACACTACCCCATGATGGAAGTTTGCAAGCAGAAGTGAAATCCTCTAAGTCCATGGTATAAGATTTGTCATAGAGATCAAACATGACTGAAGGAGAATTACGCGAAGATGAATACTCAAACCTCATCACAAATGAACTTGTGAGATCATGATACTGGGGGCATTTGTTAACCTCAAAATCCTCAAGACCGGCATTGCACAAATATGTTTTGAATTCTTCTTTAATTCCCGCACGGTCCATAAAATTTTCCGACGGCCATTCGCAAGGCCGTACTGGAGCGTCTCTTGGTGGATCCTCGTCAGCATCGCACATAGCAATCCTGGGACCTTGCTTCTTAGAAGAACCACCTTGGAACATCTTCCTAAGCATATTGTTTTTCTCTGAAAAATTCTGAAATTTTTAGTAACTTCAAACAAAAGTAAACCAACTTTAATAAAACTGATAGCAACTATTCCTACAAGTGCCTAGAGCCTATATCATGCATCAAAACTACTTGGAACCATATAAATTTGACATGCAAGCTCAAGAACATGGTCACCTATGCAGCATAAATTTGCAATGAATAAAGCACTAGAAAAAAACTAATTGGACCAATGGAGGAGTCACATACCAAGGAACAATCTCCCCAAGCAGCTTTGCGAGAGGTGCTTTGAGCAAGGAGATCGAAAATCACAGCAAAAGTGGTTGGAACTCGTGCTTGAGTTGGTTTTTCGGGTTTGTGTGAGACAGAGGAAGAAGATGGGTGCTGGGATAATTGGAGGAGGGCCACCGTGGGCCCACGAGGCAGGGGGGCGTGCCCTATAGGGGGGGCGCCCACCACCCTCGTGGCCAGGTGGCAGCTCCTCCCGCGGTAATTTTTGCACAGTAAATCCTCAAATATTCCCGACATAATCATATTAAATTGGCATGTCATTCTGAGGACTTTTATTTTCGGGTTATTTTTATATTGCACGGATAATCAGATAACAGACAGAAAAATACTATTTTTACTTTATTTAATATAAATAACAGAAAATATAGAGTGGGTACATAAGTTTGTGTTTCTAGTTTCATCCATCTCATGCTCATCAAAAAGAATCCACTAACAAGGTTGATCAAGTCTTGTTAACAAACTCATTCCGATAATCATGAAACCGGAGAAATTTCGAATAACACTAAGTTACCTCAACGGGGATATGCACATCCCCTATAATAAGTATATCATATTTCTTCTTGACAGTAGGAAGAGGAAATTCAAAACCTCCAAATATAATCGATGGAATTTTCCAATGGAGTTGATACTATGAACTTGAGGTTGTTTCCTCGGAAAGTGTACCGTATGCTCATTACCATTAACATGAAAAGTGACATTGCCTTTGTTGCAATCAATAACAACCCTTGCAGTATTAAGAAAAGGTCTTCCAAGAATAATAGACATACTATCATCCTCGGGAATATCAAGAATAACAAAGTCCGTTAAAATAGTAACGTTTGCAACCACAACAGGCACATCCTCACAAATACCGACAGGTATAGCAGTTGATTTATTAGCCATTTGCAAAGATATTTCAGTAGGTGTCAGCTTATTTGAGTCAAGTCTACGATATAAAGAGAGGGGCATAACACTAACACCGGCTCCAAGATCACATAAAGCAGTTTTAATATAATTTCTTTTAATGGAGCAAGGTATAGTAGGTACTCCGGGATCTCCAAGTTTCTTTGGTATTCCACCCTTAAAAGTATAATTAGCCAGCATGGTGGAAATCTCAGCTTCCGGTATCTTTCTTTTATTAGTAATGATATCCTTCATATATTTAGCATAAGGATTTGTTTTGAGCACATCAGTTAATCGCATACGCAAAAAGATAGGCCTAATCATTTCAGCAAAGCGCTCAAAATCCTCATCATCCTTTTTCTTGGATGGTATTGGAGGAAAAGGCATGGGTATCTGAACCCAAGGTTCCCTTTCTTTACCATGTTTCCTAGCAACAAAGTCTTTCTTACCATAACGTTGATTCTTTGATTGTGGGTTATCAAGATCAACAACAGGTTCAATTTCTACATCATTGTCATTACTAGGTTGAGCATCATCATGAACATCAGCATTAATATTTTCACTAGGTTCATGTTCATTACCAGATTGTGTTTCAGCATCAGACATAGATATATCATTTGGATTATCAGGTGGTTCAGCAATAGGTTCACTAGAAGTTTGCATAGTTCTATCATTTTTCTTTTTCTTCTTTTTAGAAGAACTAGGAACATCAATATTATTTCTCTGAGAATCTTGCTCGATTCTCTTAGGGTGGCCTTCAGGATACAAAGGTTCCTGAGTCATTCTACCGGTTCTAGTAGCCACTCTAACAACATAATCATTTTTTTACTATTCATTTCATCAAGCACTTCTTTTTGAGCTTTAAGTACTTGTTCTACTTGCGTGGTAACCATAGAAGCATGTTTGCTAACAAGTTTAAGTTCACCTCTAATATTAGCCATATAGTCACCCAAGCGTCTAATCATATAAGCATTTTCTTTTAATTGTCTACCAAAATAAGCATTGAAGTCGTCTTGCTTAAACTTAAAGTTATCAAACTCATCCAAGCACTGACTAGTAATTTTAGTAGGAGGAACTTCAGCTTTATCATATCTATAGAGAGAATTTACCTTACTACCTGTGTCGGGATATCGGGATCAGGAGGTTCTTCAACAAATAAATAATTGAGATCATAAGTTTCTTCAATAGGCTGTGAATTAAGACCATGTATTTCTTCAATAGGAGGTAAATTCTTAACGTCTTCAGCTTTAATACCTTTCTCTTTCATAGATTTCTTTGCCTCTTTCATATCTTCGGGACTGAGAAATAGAACACCTCTCTTCTTCGGAGTTGGTTTAGGAATAGGCTCAGTAATTGGAGCAGGAGCTGGCTTAGGAGCTGGCTCAGGAGGTGCCCAATTATTTTCATTTGTCAACATATTATTCAATAGAATTTCAGCTTCATCCGGTGTTCTTTCCCTGAAAAGAGAACCAGCACAACTATCTAGGTAATCTCTGGAAGTATCGGTTAGTCCATTATAAAAGATATCAAGTATTTTGGGTTTCTTAAGAGGATGATCAGGCAAAGCATTAAGTAACTTGAGAAGCCTCCCCCAAGCTTGTGGGAGACTCTCTTATTTAATTTGCACAAAGTTGTATATTTCCCTCAAAGCAGCTTGTTTCTTATGAGCAGGGAAATATTTAGCAGAGAAGTAATAAATCATATCCTGGGGACTACGCACACAACCAGGATCAAGAGAATTAAACCATATCTTAGCATCACCCTTTAATGAGAACGGAAATATTTTGAGTAAATAGAGGTAACGTGATCTCTCATTATTAGTGAATAGGGCAGCTATATCATTTAACTTAGTAAGATGTGCCACAACAGTTTCAGATTCATAGCCATAAAACGGATCAGATTCAACCAAAGTAATTATATCAGGATCAACAGAGAATTCATAATCTTTATCAGGAACACATATAGGTGAAGTAGCAAAAGCAGGGTCGGGTTTCATTTTATCTCTAAGTGATTCTTTGTTCCATTTAATTAATAACCTCTTAAGCTCATATCTATCCTTGCAAGCGAAAATAGCGGCAGAAGGTTCCATATCAAAAAGATAGCCCTCAGGAATAACATGCATATTTTCATCATCACTATCATCATCGTATTCAGATTCAATAATTTATTTTCTCTAGCCCTAGCAATTTGTTCATCAAGAAATTTACCAAGGGGCACAGTAGTATCAAGCATGGAAGCAGTTTCATCATAAGTATCATGCATAGTAGAAGTGGCATCATCAATAACATGCGACATATCAGAACGAATAGCAGAAGCAGGTGTAGGTGTCGCAAACTTACTCATAACAGAAGGTGAATCAAGTGCAGAGCTAGATGACAGTTCCTTACCTCCCCTCGTAGTTGAGGGATAGATCTTGGTTTTTGGATCTCTCAAGTTCTTCATAATGATAAGCAGATATAAATCCCAAGTGACTCAAAGAATAGAGCTATGCTCCCCAGCAACGGCGCCAGAAATTAGTCTTGATGACCCACAAGTATAGGGGATCGCAACAGCTTTCGAGTGTAGAGTATTCAACCCAAATTTATTGATTCGACACAAGGGGAGCCAAAGAATATTCTCAAGTATTAGCAGCTGAGTTGTCAATTCAACCACACCTGGAAACTTAGTATCTGCAACAAAGTGTTTAGTAGCAAAGTAATATGATAGTGGTGGTAGCGGCAACAAAAGTAAAGACAGCAAAAGTAATGTTTCTGGTATTTTGTAGTAATTGTAACAATAGCAGCGGGAAAGTAAATAAGCGTAAACCAGTATATGGAAAACTCGTAGGCACCGGATCAGTGATGGATAATTATGCCGGATGTGGTTCATCATGTAACAGTCATAACATAGGGTGACACAGAACTAGCTCCAATTCATCAATGTAATGTAGGCATGTATTCCGAATATAGTCATACGTGCTTATGGAAAAGAACTTGCATGACATCTTTTGTCCTACCCTCCCGTGGTAGCGGGGTCCTATTGGAAACTAAGGGATATTAAGGCCTCCTTTTAATAGAGAACCGGAACAAAGCATTAGCACATAGTGAATACATGAACTCCTCAAACTATGGTCATCACCGGGAGTGGTCCCGATTATTGTCACTTCGGGGTTGCCGGATCATAACACATAGTAGGTGACTATAGACTTGCAAGATAGGATCAAGAACTCACATATATTCATGAAAACATAATAGGTTCATATCTGAAATCATGGCACTCGGGCCCTAGTGACAAGCATTAAGCATAGCAAAGTCATAGCAACATCAATCTCAGAACATAATGGATACTAGGGATCAAACCCTAACAAAACTAACTCGATTACATGATCAATATCATCCAACCCATTGTTGGAAATATGCCCTAGAGGCAATAATAAATTGGTTATTATTATATTTCCTTGTTCATGATAACCGTTTATTATCCATGCTAGAATTGTATTGATAGGAAACTCAGATACATGTGTGGATACATAGACAACACCATGTCCCTAGTAAGCCTCTAGTTGACTAGCTCGTTAATCAATAGATGGTTACGGTTTCCTGACCATGGACATTGGATGTCATTGATAACGGGATCACATCATTAGGAGAATGATGTGATGGACAAGACCCAATCCTAAGCCTGTCACAAAGGTCGTGTAGTTCGTATGCTAAAGCTTTTCTAATGTCAAGTATCATTTCCTTAGACCATGAGATTGTGCAACTCCCGGATACCGTAGGAATGCTTTGGGTGTATCAAACGTCACAACGTAACTGGGTGACTATAAAGGTGCATTACAGGTATCTCTGAAAGTGTCTGTTGGGTTGGCACGAATCGAGACTGGGATTTGTCACTCCGTGTAAGCGGAGAGGTATCTCTGGGACCACTCGGTAGGACATCATCATATGCGCAATGTGACCAAGGAGTTGATCACGGGATGATGTGTTACGGAACAAGTAAAGAGACTTGCCGGTAACGAGATTGAACTGGGTATGGGATACCGACGATCGAATCTCGGGCAAGTAACATACCGATAGACAAAGGGAATTGTATACGGGATTGATTAAGTCCTTGACATCGTGGTTCATCCGATGAGATCATCGTGGAACATGTGGGAGCCAACATGGGTATCCAGATCCCGCTGTTGGTTATTGACCGGAGAACGTCTCGGTCATGTCTGCATGTCTCCCGAACCCGTAGGGTCTACACACTTAAGGTTCGGTGACGCTAGGGTTATGGAGATATTAGTATGCGGTAACCCGAATGTTGTTCGGAGTCCCGGATGAGATCCCAGACGTCACGAGGAGTTCCGGAATGGTCCGGAGGTAAAGAATTATATATAGGAAGTGCTGTTTCGGCCATCGGGACAAGTTTCGGGGTCATCGGTATTGTACCGGGACCACCGAAAGGGTCCCGGGGGTCCACCGGGTGGGGCCACCTGCCCCGGGGGGGCACATGGGCTGTAGGGGTTGTGCCTTGGCCTATATGGGCCAAGGGCACCAGCCCCAAGAGGCCCATGCGCCAAGAGAAAAGGGAAAGGAAGAGTCCTAAAGGGGGAAGGCACCTCCTAGGTGCCTTGGGGAGGAGGGACTCCTCCCTGGCCGCACCCTTCCTTGGAGGAAGGGCCAAGGCTGCGCCCCCCCTCTCCCTTGGCCCTATATATAGTGGGGGAAAGGGAGGGCAGCAATACCTAAGCCCTGGCGCCTCCCTCTCCCTCCCATGACACATCTCCCTCCTCCCTCAGCGCTTGGCGAAGCCCTGTTGGAATCCCGGTACTTCCACCACCACGCCGTCGTGCTGGATCTCCATCAACCTCTCCTCCCCCCTTGCTGGATCAAGAAGGAGGAGACGTTGCTGCTCCGTACGTGTGTTGAACGCGGAGGTGCCGTCCGTTCGGTGCTAGGATCATCGGTGATTTGGATCACGACGAGTATGACTCCATCAACCCCGTTCTCTTGAACGGTTCCGCGCGCGATCTACAAGGGTATGTAGATCCACTCCTCCCTCATTGCTAGATGACTCCATAGATAGATCTTGGTGACACGTAGGAAAATTTTGAATTTATGCTACGTTCCCCAACAGTGGCATCATGAGCTAGGTCTATGCGTAGCTTCTATGCACGAGTAGAACACAAAGTAGTTGTGGGCGTTGATTTTGTCAATTTACTTGCCGTTACTAGTCTTATCTTGATTCGGTGGCATCGTGGGATGAAGCGGCCCGGACCGACCTTACACGTACTCTTACGTGAGACTGGTTCCACCGACTGACATGCACTAGTTGCATAAGGTGGCTAGAGGGTGTCTGTCTCTCCCACTTTAGTCGGATCGGATTCGATGAAAAGGGTCCTTATGAAGGGTAAATAGCAATTGGCATATCACGTTGTGGTTTTGCGTAGGTAAGAAACGTTCTTGCTAGAAACCCATAGCAGCCACGTAAAACATGCAAACAACAATTAGAGGACGTCTAACTTGTTTTTGCAGGGTATGCCTTGTGATGTGATATGGCCAAAAGGATGTGATGAATGATATATGTGATGTATGAGATTGATCATGTTCTTGTAATAGGAATCACGACTTGCATGTCGATGAGTATGACAACCGGCAGGAGCCATAGGAGTTGTCTTTATTTATTTATGACCTGTGTGTCAACATAAACGTCATGTAATTACTTTACTTTATTGCTAAAGCGTTAGCCATAGTAGTAGAAGTAATAGATGACGTGACAACTTCAAGAAGACACGATGATGGAGATCATGATGATGGAGATCATGGTGTCATGCCGGTGACAACGATGATCATGGAGCCCCGAAGATGGAGATCAAAAGGAGCAATATGATATTGGCCATATCATGTCACTATTTGATTGCATGTGATGTTTATCATGTTTTTGCATCTTGTTTACTTAGAACGACGGTAGTAAATAAGATGATCCCTCATTAAAATTTCAAGAAAGTGTTCCCCCTAACTGTGCACCGTTGTGAAAGTTCATCGTTTCGAAGCACCACGTGATGATCGGGTGTGATAGATTCTTACGTTCGAATACAACGGGTGTTGACGAGCCTAGCATGTACATACATGGCCTCGAAACACATGCAAAACACTTGGGTTGACTTGACGAGCCTAGCATGTACAGACATGGCCTCGGAACACAAGAGACCGAAAGGTCGATCATGAGTCGTATGGTAGATACGATCAACATGAAGATGTTCACCGATGTTGAATAGTCCGTCTCACGTGATGATCGGACACGGCCTAGTTGACTCGGATCATGTAATCACTTAGATGACTAGAGGGATGTCTATCTGAGTGGAGTTCATAAGATGAACTTAATTATCTTGAACATAGTCAAAAGGTCTTCGCAAATTATGTCGTAGCTCGCGCTTCAGTTCTACTGTTTAGTTATGTTCCTAGAGAAAATTTAGTTGAAAGTTGATAGTAGCAATTATGTGGACTAGGTCCGTAAACTGAGGATTGTCCTCATTGCTTCATAGAAGGCTTATGTCCTTAATGCACCGCTCAGTGTGCTGAACCTCGAACGTTGTCTGTAGATGTTGCGAACATCTGACATACACATTTTGATAACTACGTGATAGTTCAGTTAAACGGTTTAGAATTGAGGCACCAAAGACGTTTTTTGAAACATCGCAGGACATATGAGATGTTCCAAGGACTGAAATTGGGATTTCAGGCTCGTGCCCACGTCAAGAGGTATAAGACCTCCGACGATTTTCTTAGCCTGCAAACTAAGGGAGAAAAGCTCAATTGTTGAGCTTGTGCTCAGATTGTCTGAGTACAACAATCATTTGAATCGAGTGGGAGTTGATCTTCCAGATGAGAAAGTGATGTTTCTCCGAAGTCATTACCACCAAGCTGCTAGAGCTTCTTGATGAACTATAATATATCAGGGACATATGTGATGATCCTTGAGATATTCGCGATGTTTGACACCACAAAAGTAGAAATCAAGAAGGAGCATCAATTGTTGATGGTTGGTGAAACCACTAGTTTCAAGAAGGGCAAGGGCAAGAAGGGATACTTCATGAAACGGCAAATCAGCTGCTGCTCTAGTGAAGAAACCCAAGGTTGAACCCAAACCCGAGACTAAGTGCTTCTGTAATAAAGGGAACAGCCACTGGAGCAGAATTACCCTAGATACTTGGTAGATAAGAAGGCTGGCAAGGTCGATAGAAGTATATTGGATGTATTATGTTAATGTGTACTTTACTAGTACTCCTAGTAGTACCAGGGTATTAGATACCGGTTCCGTTGCTAAGTGTTAGTAACTCGAAATAGAAGCTATGGAATAAACGGAGACTAGCTAAAGGTGAGATGACGATATGTGTTGGAAGTATTTCCAAGGTTGATCAAATATCGTACGCTCCCTCTACCATCGAGATTGGTGTTTGCGTTGATCATAGACATGATTGGATTATGTCTATCGCAATACGGTTATTCATTTAAGGAGAATAATGGTTACTCTGTTTATTTGAATAATACCTTCAATGGTCTTGCACCTAAAATGAATGGTTCATTGAATCTCGATCATAGTGATACACATGTTCATGCCAAAAGATATAAGATAGTAATGATAGTACCACCTACTTGTGGCACTGCCACTTAAGTCATATCGGTATAAAACGCATGAAGAGGCTCCATGTTGATGGATCTTTGGACTCACTCATTTTTGAAAGGTTTGAGACATGCGAACCATGTCTATTGGTGTATATGCACGAAGAAACTCCATGCAAATGGACCGTTTGGACTCACTTGATTTTGAATCACTTGAGACATGCAAATCATACCACATGGGCAAGATGACTGAAAGCCTCGTTTTCAGTAAAATGGAACTAGAAAGCAACTTGTTGTAAGTAATACATTTTGATGTGTGCAATCCAATGTAAGCTGAGGCATGCAGTGGATATCGTTATGTTCTTACTTCACAGAAGATTTGAGTAGACGTTGAGTATATTTACTTGATGAATCACGAGTCTGAATTATTGAAAGGTTCAAGTAATTTCAGGGTGAAGTTGAAAGATCGTCGTGACAAGAGGATAAAATATCTATGATATGATCATAGAGATGAATATCTGAATTACAAGTTTGGCACAGAATTAAGACATTGTGGAAATTGTTTCACAACTAATACAGCCTGGAACACCATAGTGTGATGGTGTGTCCGAACATCATAACTGCACCCTATTGGATATGATGCATACCATGATGTCTCTTATCGAATTACCACGATAGTTTATGGGTTAGGCATTAAAGACAACCACATTCACTTTAAATAGGGCACCACGTAATTCCGATGAGATGACACCATATGAACTATGGTTTAGAGAAACCTAAGCTGTCATTTCTTAGAAGTTTGGGGCTGCGACGCTTATGTGAAAAAGTTTCAGGCTGATAAGCTCGAACCCAAAGCGGATAAATGCATCTTCACAGGACACCCAAAACAGTTGGGTATACCTCCTGTCTCAGATCCGAAAGCAATAAGGGATTGTTTCTAGAATCGGGTCCTTTCTCGAGGAAAAGTTTCTCTCGAAAGAATTGAGTGGGAGGATGGTGGAGACTTGATGAGGTTATTGAACCGTCTCTTCAACTAGTGTGTGACAGGGCACAGGGAGTTGTTCCTGTGGCACCTACACCAATTGAAGTGGAAGCTTATGATAGTGATCATGAAACTTCAGATCAAGTCACTACCAAACCTCGTGGGATGACAAGGATGCGTACTACTTTAGAGTGGTATGTAATCCTGTCTTGGAAGTCATGTTGCTAGACAACAATGAACCTACGAGCTATGGAGAAGCGATGGTGGGCCCGGATTCCGATAAATGGCTCAAGGCCATAAAATCCGAGAGAGGATCCATGTATGAAAACAAAGTGTAGACTTTGGCAGAACAGCTCGATGGTCGTAAGGCTGTTGAGTACAGATGGATTTTAAAAGGAAGACGGATAATGATGGTAAATGTCACCATTAAGAAAGCTTGACTTGTCGTTAAGAAGTTTCCCGACAAGTTCAAGGAGTTGACTACGGTGAGACTTTCTCACTCGTAGCGATGCTAAGAGTCTGTTGGAATTATATTAGCGATTACTACATTATTTATGAAATCTTGCAGATAGGATGTCAAACCATTGTTTCCTCGGCGATTTTCTTGAGGAAAGGTTGTATGTGATACAACCGGAAGGTTTTGTCAATCCTGAAAGATGCTAATAAGTATGCAAAGCTCCAGCAATCCTTCTGAGGACTGGAGTAAGCATCTCGGAGTTGGAATGTATGCTTTAATAAGATGATCAAAGATTTTGGGTGTATACAAAGTTTATGAGAAACTTGTATTTCCAAAGAAGTGAGTGGGAGCACTATAGAATTTCTGATGAATATATGTTGTTGACATATTGTTGATCAGAAATGACGTAGAATTTCTGGAAAGCATATAGGGTTATTTGGAAAGTGTTTTTCAATGGAAAGCCTGGATTAAGCTACTTGAACATTGAGCATCAAGATCTATAAGGATAGATCAAAACGCTTAATGGTACTTTCAAATGAGCACATACCTTGACATGATCTTGAAGGTGTTCAAGATGGATCAGTCAAAGAAGGAGTTCTTGCCTGAGTTGTAAGGTATGAAGTTAAGACTTAAAGCTCGACCACGGCAGAATAGAGAGAAAGGACGAAGGTCGTCCCCTATGCTTAAGACATAGGACCTACAGTATGCTATGCTGTGTATCGCACATGAAATGTGCCTTGCCATGAGTCAGTCAAGGGGTACAAGAGTGATCCAAGAATGGATCACAAGACAGCGGGCAAAGTTATCCTTAGTAACTAGTGGACTAAGGAATTTTCTCGATTATGGAGGTGGTAAAAGAGTTCGTCGTAAAGGGTTACGCCGATGCCAACTTTGACACTAATCCAGATTATTCTGAGTAGTAAACTGGATTCGTATAGTAGAACAGTTATTTGGAATAGCTCCAAATGTAGCGTAGTAGTTGCATCTACAAGATGACATAGAAATTTACGAAGTACATACGGATCTGAAAGATTCAGACCCGTTGACTATAACATCTCTCACAAGCATAACATGATCAAACCCAGAACTCATCGAGTGTTAATCACATGGTAATGTGAACTAGATTATTGACTCTAGTAAACTCTTTGGGTGTTAGTCACATGGGGATGTGACCTTGAGTGTTAGTCACATAGCAATGTGAACTGGATTATTGACTCTAGTGCAAGTGGGAGACTGTTGGAAATATGCCCTAGAGGCAATAATAAATTGGTTATTATTATATTTCCTTGTTCATGATAATCGTTTATTATCCATGCTAGAATTGTATTGATAGGAAACTCAGATACATGTGTGGATACATAGACAACACCATGTCCCTAGTAAGCCTCTAGTTGACTAGCTCGTTAATCAATAGATGGTTACGGTTTCCTGACCATGGACATTGGATGTCATTGATAACGGGATCACATCATTAGGAGAATGATGTGATGGACAAGACCCAATCCTCAGCCTGGCACAAAGATCGTGTAGTTCGTATGCTAAAGCTTTTCTAATGTCAAGTATCATTTCCTTAGACCATGAGATTGTGCAACTCCTGGATACCGTATGAGTGCTTTGGGTGTGCCAAACGTCACAACGTAACTGGGTGACTATAAAGGTGCACTACGGGTATCTCTGAAAGTGTCTGTTGGGTTGGCACGAATCGAGACTGGGATTTGTCACTCCGTGTGACGGAGAGGTATCTCTGGGCCCACTCAGTAGGACATCATCATAATGTGCACAATGTGATCAAGGAGTTGATCACGGGATGATGTGTTACGGAATGAGTAAAGAGACTTGCCGGTAACGAGATTGAACAAGGTATCGGGATACCGACGATCGAATCTCGGGCAAGTATCGTACCGCTAGACAAAGGGAATTGTATACGGGATTGATTAAGTCCTTGACATCGTGGTTCATCCGATGAGATCATCGTGGAACATGTGGGAGCCAACATGGGTATCCAGATCCCGCTGTTGGTTATTGGCCGGAGAGTCATCTCGGTCATGTCTGCATGTCTCCCGAACCCGTAGGGTCTACACACTTAAGGTTCGGTGACGCTAGGGTTATAGAGATATTAGTATGCGGTGACCCGAAAGTTGTTCGGAGTCCCGTATGAGATCCCGGACGTCATGAGGAGTTCCGGAATGGTCCGGAGGTAAAGAATTATATATAGGAAGTGCTATTTCGGCCATCGGGACAAGTTTCGGGGTCACCGGTATTGTACCGGGACCACCGGAAGGGTCCCGGGGGGTCCACCGGGTGGGGCCACCTGCCCCGGGGGGCCACATGGGCTGTAGGGGGTGCGCCTTGGCCTATATGGGCCAAGGGAACCAGCCCCAAGAGGCCCATGCGCCAAGAGAAAAGGGAAAGGAAGAGTCCTAAAGGGGGAAGGCACCTCCTAGGTGCCTTGGGGAGGAGGGACTCCTCCCTGGCCGCACCCTTCCTTGGAGGAAGGGCCAAGGCTGTGCCCCCCCTCTCCCTTGGCCCTATATATAGTGGGGGAAAGGGAGGGCAGCAATACCTAAGCCCTGGCACCTCCCTCTCCCTCCCATGACACATCTCCCTCCTCCCTCAGCGCTTGGCGAAGCCCTGTTGGAATCCTGCTACTTCCACCACCACGCCGTCGTGCTGGATCTCCATCAACCTCTCCTCCCCCCTTGCTGGATCAAGAAGGAGGAGACGTCGCTGCTCTGTACGTGTGTTGAATGCGGAGGTGCCGTCCGTTCGGCGCTAGGATCATCGGTGATTTGGATCACGACGAGTACGACTCCATCAACCCCGTTCTCTTGAACGCTTCGGTGCGCGATCTACAAGGGTATGTAGATCCACTCCTCCCTCGTTGCTAGATGACTCCATAGATAGATCTTGGTGACACGTAGGAAAATTTTGAATTTATGCTACGTTCCCCAACACCTATCACCGTCCAGCAAGCCTACGATGGAATTACTCACGCACGGCGGTGAGCATCATGAAATTGGTGATGGAGGATGGTTGATGATGACGACGGCGACGAATCCCCCTCTCCGGAGCCTCGAACGGACTCCAGATCAGCCCTCCCGAGAGGTTTTAGGGCTTGGCGGCGGCTCCGTATCGTAAAACGCGATGATTTTTTCTCTCTGATTTTTTTCTCTCCGAAAGCAAATATATAGAGTTGGAGTTGGCGTTGGAGGGTTTCCAGGGGGCCCACGAGGTAGGGGGGCGCGCCCTAGGGGGGCCCCAACCTCGTGAGAAGGGTGTGGGCCCACTGGTCTTCATATTTGGCGAGGATTTTTTATTATTTTTTCTAAGACCTCCCGTGGAGTTTCAGGTCATTCCGAGAATATTTGTTTTCTACACATAAAACAACATCATGGCAATTCTGCTGAAACATCGTCAGTCCGGGTTAGTTCCATTCAAATCATACAAGTTAGGGTCCAAAACAAGGGCAAAAGTGTTTGGAAAAGTAGATACGACGGAGACGTATCAGTACCGACGTTGTTGCCGACATGACTGACATGCTATCCGCTGACATGTCTTGCCTACATGGTCATGCAAGACGTCACCGCCCTTCCTACCGTCAACTCACATGGTGGGCCCATAACCCACATGTCCCAGGGTCGAAACTTGACTCTCCTGTACACCTCTATCTCCGAAGTTATCCCTCGCGCTTGACTTCGTATGTAATTCACGGGGTCACTTTCCCAGTCATATATTCTGGTATTAGACGCAATATTTATTCTCGTTGCTCTGAACCCCTTTCTCGCCTTGCGTCAGGCATCGAGCGATTGCATGCCCGCTCGAAACTTCCCAGATACCTCCTTACTTTGCTCTCAATATTTCTTAAGTTTCAATTCGAGAGTTACTTTCTGCCACCTTCCCCGATGATATCTACCAGATAGTCTACCTTGCAGAGGTCCATTCTTCCGGTATACCCCCTTATTCTTTCGTAAGTACAACGGAGTTCCCGAAGTAAGGATGCCGACTCCATCATGATGACCTGAAGCAGAGAAATAAAGACATCAACGAAAGGGATTAACTTCTTTGAGAAGAGCAACCAAGACTGAGAAGATTCGTTAGAATTTTGTAACCAGACATTTCCCCTTCTCCATCTCCGAAATCTCGGGACGAGATTTCTTGTAATGGAGGAGAATTGTGACGCCCGGATAATTAAGCTACAGTAATCCCACGTTAACGATGCCACGTCACCTCGGTTATTGTTGCTAATCTTGCATTAGTTCGAAAACGTTTCAAATTCGAAATTTAAAATCAAGCAAACAACAAAAGTTTTCAAATATTAAAACTAAAATGTTCAATAAATAGTAGATAACTTAGAGGCTATGATAAAATTGTAAACAACATTATTGAAAGTTAATAAGTGACTTAAACAACCTCAAACGATGACTGAAAACATTATTTAATAACTTTTTTATTTATACAAAATAAATATGAAATGATAATTACCCCAAACTAGTTTTTGGTGGTAGGATATATTGTGCCATGATTTGTGGGCCAACTATAATGTTTTACAAAACTCATTTGTTGCCCAAACAATTAGCTAAAAAAATAAGAAAAAGTAAAACAAAACAAAAAAGAGAGGAAAGGAAACCCCCCATCCTGGCCTCGGCCCAGCAGGCCAATGGGCCGCCAGACCGGCCAACCCCGGTCCCCCTTAACCCCCCACTCCCCTTGACCTAGAGCGGTCCCCCACTTCACCCACTTCCCCCCACGCCTCGCTCCTCCTCTCCCCACCCCGTCTGGATCGCGATCGGGAGCAACCGTGCCCCCGAACCCATCAACATCGCCGCCGCCCGGAGGACCACCTAGCCGGAGCTCCCCCCCGCTGGATCTGGATCGGCACCTGAGCCGATCCCTGGTGCCCGCGCTCGCCGCCGTTCGCCGTCACCACGCCGGACCCTATTGTCGGAACCTCCCCGCCGGCCTGCCTCCTCCTCATCGCCGGCCTGCTTCTCCTCCGGCGTCGTCGTGCCCGCCGCCCTCCTCACGCCCCGTTGCCCCGACCCCTCCTCCGCGTGGTGAGGCCCCGGCCTCTCCTTCTCTTCCCTTGCTCCAGGCCGCGCCCTGGCCGCTCGCATGACGGCGCGTGCGCCCGCACCCCTCACCTCTGTCCGCGCCCGCGCTTCGTCGGAGCGCACGGAGACCTGCGCCCCGCTAGCTCCTCGAGCTGTAGCTGTGCCGCCCGCGCGCTGCCTCTGCTACTGCACTACGGCCCGCCTTGCCGTGGCTCCCGCCCGGCCACTTCCCCACAGCCATCTACCACGGTCACCGCGCCTCTCGTCGCGCCCCAGGTCCCTTGCACACGCTCCGCGCGCACCCTCCTAGTCGCCGTGCCCATGCCCCGCTTCGACCCTCCGCACTCGCGCCCGCCGGCCCAGTGCTCTACTACTACTGCTGCATGCCTGCTGCTGCTCTACCTCCCTGACCGCGCCGGCCCCGTGCTGCTGCTGTTTCTACTCCGCTATTGTCCCACATCGTCCTCTGTAGCCCAGTTCGCCCCACTCGCGCTGGACCCACCTTGGCCGCGCCCGGCCTTTCCCCTGCTCCGCCCACACGCCGCCCGCGTCGGCCTTGGCTCCGCCGGCCGAGCGCCGTTGCCGTCGGCGCTCTCCTGTGCGCGCACGGTGCTCCTAACCAGCCTTTGCGCCGCTGACTAGTGGGCCCGAGGCCATTAGGTTAAATGCTAATGACTAATTACCACTAATGACACTGCTAATAGACACTGACTGGTGGACATCTAGTTAATTAAACTAATAAATTTTATTGTCAAAACTTGTACCTATGACACATGGGTCCCACTGGTCCCTTTGACCAGTCAAAGCTGCTGACTGGGATAACCCAGTCAATGACATGCGGCCCCCCTGAGCCTTTGACTAGTCAACGGTCCTAGTTGACTGCTGACTAGGCAGTCAACTGGACCCCACCTGTTAGCCCCTGGTTGAAATAGCTGGGTACAATTATGTGTACCTGTAGCGATTTAACCATTTATTTCCGATTTAAATATTCCAGAATATGAATAAAACTTTGGGAAAATAATAATAATACTAAATAAAATAATAATTAATTAATTAACTTAATTAATTAATTCTGTATTAGTTTAATCCAATCATTTTAGTTAACTAATTAAGTGTAACTAATTAACCTAAACCCTGATTAACCTAAAACAATGTATGACAGGTGGGTCCCACTGGACCCACATGTCAGTTTGACCAGTCAACACCTCTGTTGACTGCTGATGTCATGCTGATGTCATGATGACGTCAACATGCACTAATCTGGATAATATTGAATTAAATTAATTAAATAAATTCTAAAAATGATTTAAAACTTTAGAAAATCATATGAAATAAACCGTAACTCAGATGAAAATACTTTCTACATGAAAGTTGCTCAGAACGATGAGACGAATCCGGATACGCAGCCCGTTTGTCCGCCACACATCCCTAACCTATCGAACTCGCAACTTTCCCCCTCCGGTTCATTTGTCCGAAAACACGAAACACCGGGAATCCTTTCCCGGATGTTTCCCCCTTTCCCGGTATCACCTAGTACTACGTTAGGGCACACCTAGCACCGCGTATTGCTATGTTATGCCTTGTGTTGCTTTGATTGCTTTGTTATTTATTGTGTTCCCCCTCCGTTACTTCTTTCCAGTAGACCCCAAGACTGCCGGCGACCCCCAGTTCGACTACGGTGTTGACGACCCCTCTCTCTTGCCAGAGCAACCAGGCAAGCCCCCTTGGATCACCAGATATCGCCTACTCTTCTCTATACTGCTTGTATTAGAGTAGTGTAGCATGTTATTGCTTTCCGTTAATCCTATCCTAATGCATAGCCTGTCCTTGCCACTACTGTTTTTACCTTTACCTGCAATCCTAATGCTTAGTATAGGATGCTAGTTTATCATCAGTGGCCCTACCTACTCGTCCGTCTGCCATGCTATACTATCGGGCCGTGATCACTCGGGAGGTGATCACGGGTATATACTATATACTTTATACATGATACATGTGGTGACTAAAGTCGGGTCGGCTCATGGAGCACCCACGAGTGATTCACGGATTGGGGGCTGAAAGGACCTTTGTCCCAACGGCCCTCTGTGTGGATCTTTGTGGCAAAGCAACATGGCAGGTTGAGACCACCTAGGAGAGAGGTGGGCCTGGCCCTGGTCGGCATTCATGGTTATTTCAAGATAACACGTTTAACGAGATCTTGGTATTTGATCTGAGTCTGGCCACTGGACTATACGCACTAACCATCTACGCGGGGACAGTTATGGGCACTCGACGTCATGGTATCAGCCAAAGCCTTCGTGACGTCAGCGACTGAGCGGCGCGCGCCGGGTTGGACCGCGTAACACAACTTCCTTTGTAATGGAGGTTGCTAGGTCTGCTCTCCGGCCGCCCTCGCAACATGCAGGTGTGCAATGGGCGATGGGCCCAGACCCCTACGCCATAGGATTTAGACCGGCGTGCTGACCTCTCTGTGGTGCCTAGGTAGGGCTGCGACATGTTGATCTTCCAAGGCCGGGCATGACCCAGGAAAGTGTCTCCGACCAAATGGGATCGAGCGTGTTGGGTTATGTGGTGCACCCCTGCAGGGAAGTTAATCTATTCGAATAGCCGTGATCTTCGGTAACATGATGACTTGGAGTTGTATCTTGACCTTATGACATCTAGAACCGGATACTTAATAAAACACACCCTTCCAAGTGCTAGATGCAACCGGTGATCGCTCTCTCACAGGGCAATGAAGGGAGGATCATCGGTTAGGATTATGCTATGCGATGCTACTTGGTGAACTTACCATCTACTCTCTTCCCCTGCTGCAAGATGGATGTTACCAGAAGTGTAGTCTTCGATAGGACTAGCTATCCCCCTCTTATTCCGGCATTCTGCTGTTCAGTCCACATATGATACCCTTATTCCATTTGATACCAATGCATACATATGTAGTGTAGCTCCTTACTTGCGAGTACTTTGGATGAGTACTCACGGTTGCTTTGCTCCGTCTTTTCCCCCTCTCTATACCCGATTGCTGCGACCAGACGTTTGGAGCCCAGGAGCCAGACGCCACCGTCGACGATGACTACTACTACTACTCGGGAGGTGCCTACTACTATGTGCAGCCCGCTGACAACGACCAAGAGTAGTTTAGGAGGATCCCAGGCAGGAGACCTGCGCCTCTTTCGATATGTATCCCAGTTTATGCTAGCCTTCTTAAGGAAAACTTGTTTAACTTATGTCTGTACTCAGATATTGTTGCTTCCGCTGACTCGTCTATGATCGAGCTCTTGTATTCGAGCCCTCGAGGCCCCTGGCTTGTAATATGATGCTTGTATGACTTATTTTATTTGTAGAGTTGTGTTGTGATATCTTCCCGTGAGTCCTTGATCTTGATCGTACACGTTTGCGTGTATGATTAGTGTACGGTCAAATCGGGGGCGTCACACTGTCACCCGCCAGATGAATGAGGGCGGGCAACAAGCGGAACACCGTCTTGACGCGAGGAGAACCCTAGAACCACCACATTTATTAGGAAAATCGACAGCCCCCCACGCCATCACCCACCGGCTCCTGATCAGCAGGCCGGAGAACTCAACGGGCATCGTTGCCACCACCCGCACCATGCGTAGATGAGGGGCTGAGTAGCACCGAGATCCCTTAGGCGCCATGCCGCCCACGCGGCCATGATACATCTCCAACGTATCTATAAGTTTTGCTTGTTCCATGCTGTTTTATTATGAATCTTGGATGTTTTATAATCATTTTATATCATTTTTTGGTACTAACCTATTGACATAGTGCCAAGTGCCAGTTGTTGTTTTTTCCATGTTTTTTACATCACATAAAATCAATATCAAATGGAGTCCAAATGCCATGAAACTTTACGGAGATTTTTTATGGACCAGATGGAAGATATTGGGCCCTGGTTGTACCTGGGTGGGAGTCCCGAGGAGGGGACAACCCAGCAGGGTGCGCCACCTCGGATGCTCCCCGGACCACCTCTTTGCTCTATAAATACCCCCCAAATCACAGAACCCTAGGGGAGTCGATGAAATATTCATCCAGCCGCCGCAGAGTCCAGACCCACCAGATCTAATCTAGACACCATCACAGAGGGGTTCACCACTTCCATTGGTGCCTCTCTGATGATGCGTGAGTAGTTCCTTGTAGACCTTCGGGTCCATAGTTAGTAGCTAGATGGTTTCATATCTCTCTCTCTTGATTCTCAATACAATGGTCTCTTGGAGATCCATATGATGTAACTCTTTTGCGGTGTGTTTGTTGGGATTGATGAAGTTTGAGTTTATGATCAGATCTATCTATTTATATCCATGGAAGTATTTGAGTTTCTTTGATCTCTTTTATGCATGATCTCTTATAGCCTCGTATTTCTTCTCTGATATTTGGGTTTTGTCTGGCCAACTTGATCTATTTATCTTGCAATGAGAAGAGGTGCCCGGTAGTGGGTTCGGTCTTACGGTGCTTGATCCCAGTGACAGAAAGGGAACTGGCACGTATGTATCGTTGCTACTAAGGATAAAAAGATGGGATCTATATCTACCGTCATATAGATAAACAGATCTCGTCTACATCATGTCATCGTTCTTATTGCATTACTCTGTTTTTCCATGAACTTAATACACTAGATGCATGCTGGATAGCGGTCAATGTGTGGAGTAATAGTAGTAGATGCAGGAAGGAGTCGGTCTACTAATCTTGGACGTGATGCCTATGTAATGATCATTGCCTGGATATCATCATAATTATTTGAGGTTCTATCGATTACCCAATAGTAATTTTTTTACCCACCGTTTGCTATTTTTCTTGAGAGAAGCCACTAGTGAAATGTACGGCCCCCGGGTCTTCTTTCTCATATATTTGCCTTTGCGATCTACTTTTTATTTGCTTTTATTTTCAGATCTATTAAACCAAAAACTCAAAAATACCTTGTTGCAATTTATGTTATTTGGCGTTCGGTCTGTCAATATTTACAACTTCTTCCCGTCCACGTGCCATTTTTGGCGCCGTTACCCGAAAGGAATTGACAACACCTTTAACACGCCGGGTTGCGAGTGGTTGTTATTTGTCTGCAGGGGCTATTTATGTTGTGTTGCTTGGTTCTCCTACTGGTTCGATAACCTTGATTTCATATATGAGGGAAATACCTACCGCCGCTGTGCTGCATCATCCCTTCCTCTTTGGGGAAATACTGACGTAACTTCAAGCGACACCAAAAGGAATTTCTGGCGCCGTTGCCGGGGAGGATCTTCATCATAACCAGGTTCCTAATCACAAATATCATCTCCTCACAATTTACATTATTTGCCATTTGCCTCTCATTTTCCTCTCCCCCACTTCACAAAAAATTGTTGTTTTATTCGCCTCTCTTTTTCGTTCGTCGTTTTTTTGCCGGATCTATTTTTGAGTGCAATCTTGTTGTGTGGTCATCATGACTCAAGAGAACACCAAGTTATGTGATTTCTTAAATACCAACAACAATGATTTTATTGGCACTCCACTTGCTCCTCCCACCGCTAGTGCGGAGACTTGTGATATTAATACTGCTTTGCTGAATCTTGTTATGAAAGACCAATTTTCCGGTACTCCTAATGAGGATGCCGCGTCCCATCTTAATACCTTCGTGGTATTATGCGATATGTAAAATAAAAAATATGTGGACAATGATGTGGTCAAGATGAAATTATTTCCGTTTTATTTCCATGATTCTGTAAAAAATTGGTTCTCTTCTTTGCCTCGCAATAGTATCGATTCTTGGAATAAGTGCAAAGATGCTTTTATCACTAAGTATTTTCCTCCCGCAAAAATTATTTCCCTTAGAACCCAGATCATGAATTTCAAGCAACTTTAACATGAGCATGTTGCACAATCTTGTGAAAGGATGAAAATGATGCTAAGGAATTGCCCAACTCATGGGATAAATCTTTGGATGATCATACAAATTTTTTATGCGGGTTGAATTTTGTTTCTCGTAATCTTTTAGATTCCGCCGCGGGTGGTACTTTTATGGAAATTACTTTGTGTGAAGCCACCAAATTGCTTGACAATATCGTGGCAAACTATTCGCAACGGCACACCAAAAGGGCTCCTACTAGTAAGAAAGTTAATTCGGTTGAAGAAATTTCTTCTTTGAGTGAGAAATTTGATGCTCTTGTGAAATTGGTTGCTAGTAGAAGTGCTCCTATTGATCTTAATGATATGCCTTTGTCTACTTTGATTGAGAAAAATAGTGATGCCATTGATGTGAATTTTATTTCTCACAATAATTTCAACAACAATGCTTATAGAGGTAATTTTAATCCTAGGCCTTTCCCTAGTAATTCCTCTAACAATTATGGTAATTCCTATGGAAATCAATCTTATAATAATAATAGGAACACCTCTGATCTTGAGAATAATATTAAAGAATTTATCAACACACAAAAAGTTTTCAATACTTCCATAGAAGAAAAGCTGAATAAGATTGATGATTTGTCTAGAAGTGTTGATAGAATTGCTCATGATGTGGAAAATCTTGAGATGAAAAGTTTTGTGCCTAAAGTTGATGAATCAATTAAAGCTCTTTATGTTTCTATGGATAAATGTAAGAAAAGAACCGCTATGCTTAGAGCTAGAAGAGAATTTTTAGAAAAAGCTTTTTCTAGTGATTATTCTTGCAAAAATGATGAAGATCTAAAAATGTTTGGTGTTTCTTCTATTGATTCTTTGTTTAGTAAATTTAAGAATGATGAAAAAGGGACTGAAGAAGAGTCAACTTTAGGTAGAAGGCGTCCCAATATTTCAGAGGGTGAAAATCTTGTTGAGAAAAATGATGAAAGTGGGTTTGGAGAGGTCAAAACTTTAGCTAGTGATGTGCCCACTCTTTTGGATTACAAAGAGTTTAATTATGATAGTTGCTCATTGATTGATTGTATTTATTTGTTGCAATCCATGATAAATTCACCCCATGCTTCAGAACAACACAAAGCTTTTACTAAACATATTGTTGATGCTATGATAAAAGCTTTTGAAGAAAAATTGCAATTAGAAGTTTCAATTCCTAGAAAATCGCATGATGAGTGGGAACCTACTATCAAAGTCAAGGTTAAAAATTATGAGTGTTTTGCTTTGTGTGACTTGGGTGCTAGTGTTTCTACAATTCCAAAATCTTTATGTGATGTGCTTGGTATTACCAATCTTGAAGAATGTTCCTTGAATTTGCACTTGGAGGATTCTACTCTTAAAAAGCCCATGGGAAGGATTAATGACGTTATTATTCTTGCAAATAGGAATTATGTGCCCATAGATTTTATTGCTCTTGATATTGATTGCAATCCGTCTTGTCCAATTATTCTTGGTAGACCATTTTTACGCACTATCGGTGCCGTGATTGATATGAAAGAAGGCAATATTAAGTTCCAATTTCCTTTGAGGAAGGGCATGGAACACTTTACTAGAACTAGAATTAAGCCACCTTATGAATCAATCATGAGGGCATCTTATGGATCTCGAACCAAAGATGCAAAACTTAGATCCTTGCTTTATGCCTAGCTAAGGGCGTAAAACTATAGCGCTTGTTGGGAGGCAACCCAATGAATAAAATTTATTTTTGCTTTTTGCTTCCTGTTTTTGAGTGTTAGCACAATTATGCTACTGTTATAATTGTGTTTTATGTTATAATTAGTGTTTGTGCCAAGTAAAGCCTTTAGGATCTTCTTGGGCAATAGTTGTTTGATCTTGCTGAAAAACCAGAAACTTTTGCGCTCACAAAATTAATTTTCATCTTTTACCAGAGAGAGATAAAATACCCATTCCACTTGCAGTAGATCAGTATACAAATTTCTCAGGTCATCCTAATTTTTCAGAGTTTTTTGAGTTACAAAAGTATTCAAAATAGTTAGATTGCTACAGACTGTTCTGTTTTGACAGATTCTGTTTTCTTTGTGTTGTGTGCTTATTTTGATGGCTCTATGGTTTTATTTGATGAGTTTTTGCCATATAAAAGTTGTAATACAGTAGATATTATACAATAACAAAATATGAATTGGTTTGATACAACACTTATAGTAGTGATTTATTATTCTTATACTAACGGATCTCACGAAGGCTTTGTTGAGTTTTGTGTGATTGAAGTTTTCAAGTTTTGGGTTATCTTACGATGGATGAAGGAAGGATGTAAGAGTCTAAGCTTGGGGATGCCCCGGCATCCCAAGCTATTATCCAAGAATGAGCAACCAACTAAGCTTGGGGATGGCCCTGAGTGGCATCCCCGCTTTCTTCCAACAACTATCGGTATTTTACTCGAGACTATATTTTTATTCGTCACATGATATGTGTTTTGCTTGGAGCGTCTTGTATGATATGTGTATTTGCTTGTTTTATTTTGTGTTTTAAGTCATCAATCCTTTTTGGACACACCTATTTGAGAGAGCCAAAATTATTTCATGACTTGTTAGAATTGCTCTCTATGCTTCACTTAAATCTTTTATGAGCTAGGACTTGCTCTAGTGCTTCACTTATATCTTTTTGAGCACGGTGTGCTTTGTTATTTTTTGAATAAATGCTCTCTTGATTCACTTAGATTTATTTGAGAGTTAGTAAAATTTTGAAGAAATTCTCTCTTGCTACACTTAAATTATTTTTAGAGAAAGAAAATTTGTTATGCTCATGATCTTCACTTATATTTGTTTGAGATTACGAAAGCAACACATGAAAATTAGTCCCAAAGTGATAGAATCGAAGAAGGATAAAGAAAAAAAATGTCATGAAGATCTTTGGACAAAATAAACTTGATTCTTAGTAATAATTTTGAGATATGATGATGTGATATGTGAGTCATATTGATGAGTAATTATGCTTTAGTTGGAATATTGGTGTTAAGGTTTGTGATTCCCTATGCATGCACGAAAGTCAATAATCATGCAATGAAAATTATATCCTACTTGTGGTGCATTATTCAGTGTTAATTATGCTTAATGCTTGCTTATGAGATGATTCGTTTCTTGGTTGGTCGCTTCCCAATCTTTTGCTAGCCTTCATTTTGCACTAAGTATGACCTCTACTTGTGCATCCAAAATCCTTTAAACTAGTTCTGCCACATGAGTCCACTATATCTACCTATATGCGCTATTCTTTTGCCATTCTAAGCAAATTTTCATGTGCCATCTCTAATTCTCAAAATAAACTTCTCTTTTGTGTGTTTGTTTCGCTCGCGGAGCGGTGAGGGGTGGCTAATATTTTCCATGCTAGATGTGTTATTCTCAAGATGAGTGTTTATTCACTTGTCATTGCACGAGAGTAAGGCAAAGGTAATAGGGATTCCCAGTCCCGAAATGCAAAAATAAATGAATTTACTTTATGTTGTCAAATAATAAATTCCTTGGAAAGTGTTGGTATGGAGGGCACCCGTGGATATGGTTAGCCATGGAAAGTGAAAGTTATGGTGGAAAAAGGAATAAACTTTATTTTATGTCTGGGAACCGCCTATGATATATCTATGCATGGAAAGTATTGAGAACTCTAAGTCGTTTTCGTTGGTGGGATGGATACACCTCCAAGAATGTTTTTATCTCAAAAATTTTCGCTTTGAGCTCTGGCACCTCTACAAATCCCTACTTCCCTCTGCGAATGGCCTTTCTTTTACTTTATGCAATTTTTATTTTGAGTCTCCATCTTCTCTTATAAAAGCACCAACTAGGAGGCAATATGATCATGCTTAAGTATTGGGTGTAGTTAATATTAGAGCGTGTTTCATGAATAGATCAATGTTTGAGAATGATGGGCTAGGGATAACTTATTTTAGCATTGATATCTTGAAAGACATGGTTGCTTGTTGATATGCTTGAGTATCTTAATTATTATGTCAAAACTAGACTATTGTTTTGAATCACATAAAAGTCCAATTGTCCATGTTATAAAGAAAACAATATGATATGACATGATGAACAACACTCCACATCAAAAATTCTGTTTTTATCACTTACCAACTTGAGGACGAGTAGGAGTTAAGCTTGGGGATGCTGATACGTCTCCAATGTATATATAATTTTTTATTGTTCCATGCTATTTTATTATCAATCCTGGATGTTTTATAATCATTTTATATCAATTTTTGGTACTCACCTATCGACATAGTGCCAAGTGCCAGTTGCTGTTTTTCCATGTTTTTTACATCGCAGAAAATCAATGTCAAACGGAGTCCAAATGCCACGAAACTTTACAGAGATTTTTTATCGACCAGATGGAAGATATTGGGCCCTGGTTGCACCTGGGGGGAGACCTGAGGAGGGGAAAACCCACCAGGGCGCGCCAGGAGGCCCAGGCGCGCCCTGGTGGGTTGTGCCCACCTCGGGTGCCCCCAGACCGCCTCTTTGCTCTATAAATACCCCCAAAATCCCAGAACCCTAGGGGAGTTAATGAAATATTCATCCATCCACCGTAGAGTCCAGAACCACCAGATCCAATCTAGACACCATCACGGAGGGGGTTCACCACTTCCATTGGTGCCTCTCCGATGATGCGTGAGTAGTTCCTTGTAGACCTTAGGGTCCATAGTTACTAGGTAGATGACTTCATCTCTCTCTCTCTCTCTCTCGATTCTCAATACAATGGTCTCTTGGAGATCCATATGATGTAACTCTTTTGCGGTGTGTTTGTTGGGACCGATGAACTTTGAGTTTATGATCAAATCTATCTTTCTATATCCATGAAAGTATTTGAGTTTCTTTGATCTCTTTTATGCATGATCTCTTATAGACTCATATTTCTTCTCCGATATTTGGGTTTTGTCTGGCCAACTTGATCTATTTATCTTACAACGGGAAGAGGTTCCCGGTAGTGGGTTCGATCTTACGGTGCTTGATCCTAGTGAAAGAAAGGGAACCGACATGTATGTATCATTGCTACTAAGGATAAAAAGATGGGATCTATGTCTACCGCCATAGATAAACGTATCTCGTCTACATCATGTCATCGTTCTTATTGCATTACTCTGTTTTTCCATGAACTTAATACACTAGATGCATGCTGGATAGCAGTCAATGTGTGGAGTAATAGTAGTAGATGCAGGCAGGAGTTGGTCTACTAATCTTGGACGTGATGCCTATGTAATGATCATTGCCTGGATATCGTCATAATTATTTGAGGTTCTATCAATTGCCCAACAGTAATTTTTTTACCCACCGTTTGCTATTTTTCCCGAGAGAAGCCACTGGTGTAACCTACGGCCCCCGGGTCTTGTTTCTCATATATTTGCCTTCGCGTTCTACTTTTTATTTGTTTTCATTTTCAGATCTATTAAACCAAAAATCCAAAAATATCTTGCTGCAATTTATTTTATTTAGCATTTGATCTATCAATATTTACAACTTTTTCCCGTCCACATGCCATTTCTGGCGCCATTACCCGAAAGGGATTGACAACCCCTTTAGCACGTCGTGTTGCGAGTGGTTGTTATTTGTGTGCAGGGGGTGTTTATGTTGTGTTGCTTGGTTCTCCTACTGGTTCAATAACATTGGTTTCATATTCGAGGGAAATACCTACCGCCGCTGTGCTGCATCATCCCTTCCTCTTTGGGGAAATACCGACATAGCTTCAAGCGACATAAGGCCACAACGGTCGCCTAGGTCGTTGAAGAAGCCCGAGGCCGCCACCCCAGTGTCGAACTTCGCCAGACGAGCTGCGCCGTCCAAGGCCGCCACGAAACTCCAGCCGGAGATCCAGCCACGCGAGAAGGAGGAGGCCCCCGCCGCTACCAGTCGTGCTCAGGGATGAGAGCCTACCACCACTGTCAGCCGTGCGGCCTTTGACTAGCGGCATCCTTCGGCGGCAGTGGGGGTGGGTCAGGGGCGGAGGAGAGGGAGGCGGCGGCTCTAGGGTTTCCCTCCTGGGAGTTCGATGATCTCTATCGTGCATCCCCCACGTATCCCGCGGGTGCCCATATTTTTTCTTTTCCTTTTCCTTTTTATTTCTCTTTTCTTTTTTTTCTTAATTAAGACAATTTAGGATTAAAAAAGAAATTGATAAAATCTTCAAGAATCTAGAAAATGTGTTTCAATTCAAAAAATGCCCGCAAGTTTGAAATCAAATCCAAAAAAATTCCCAAGTTTGCAAAAACATTCAAATAATTACTTCACTTTTGAAAAGTGTTCTTCCCAAATTTCAGAAATGCTCGTGCAATCTAAAAAATGATAAAAACAACTTTTAAAGTATGTTCGAACCCTTCAAAGAAATGTCCGTGAGATTCAATAACAATTCACGCCTTTGACAAAATATCTGCGTGATATTTTCATGTTTAAGCAATATAAAAATGATCTCATATTATTTTTAAAAGAAATTTGTGCCATTCAAAATACGTGTTTCTGAAATTCAAACAGAGTGTTCAGGTGTATGAAAATGTATGTTTGATGCCATTCATAAAAATGTTAATACAATGTAAAAACAATATTCATGTAATTTCAAAAAGTACTTGGTGCCATTGGAAAAATGTTCAACATGTATTTTAGTTTATATAACACTTACTAAAAATGTTTGAAACATTTATTTGAAATTATGCAATGTAAACAAAATCATGTTATTCGTTTGGTGCCATTAAAAAATGTTAAACATGTATTTTTTAATATTTATGAAAAAATGTTTGAAACATTTAATTGAAAATTGTTTATACAATGTTCTTAGAAAATATTTTGGTTTATTGAAAAAAATATTCAACTTGTATTAGAAAATGGTAACCTGCATTTGAATAATTTTTTAGAGAAATGTATTTTGAAAATGTTCATCGCCTATTTGAAAATAAATGTACCCGGCGAGCACCAAGGTGAACTTCCACGTGGAGAAGGGCTCCAGCCCTAACTACCTGGCGTTGGTGATCAAGCTCCTCCATGGTGACGACGACGTGGTGGCCGTGGACATCAAGCAGAAGGGCAAGGATAAGTGGATCGAGTTCAAGGAGTCGTGGGGAGCTGTGTGGAGGATCGACATCCCCGACAAGATCATCGGACCCTTCACCATCCGCTACACCACCGAGGGCGGCACCAAGACCGTCGCCGAGGACGTCATCCCCAAGGGCTGGAAGCTCGACACCTCCTACGAGACCAAGTGAAGAATATGAAGGAGATGAAGATATGAACTTCTACCGGCCACCTTAAATAGTTCCTTTTGGCTCAAGAAGAAGAATAAACCAGCTAGCCGCACATATCATACATATGATGCGATGAGAGCATGAGTATACTTATTCGTTCATTTACTATAGGGAAAGAGCGTGGACAACCAATAATTTCTTGTTTTGATGTATCTAAACTTGCTCATGTTTGTAAACATGTCTTATTAATAGAAATTGGCAGGCACACATTAATTTTGTTTTCTTTTCTTTCAAAAATCCCATGAAAGATGGTCACGACGGGCTCGAGCTAGCCCATTATTTTTCTTCTTCTCTTCTTCTCAAAAACTGAATTGCCCCACCTAAACACATAGGGCAGCACTATAGCTCACTTGGAGACCTCTTAGTTAGGTCGCTGGATGATCTCCATTTTCGCCAAAGGGAATATATTAATATTGCAAAGATACCGATTACACCCAGACTCTGCAATAATGAAATATTCTATAGACATTACGGATGCACAAAGCCCTACAAAGAAGAAGAAGAAGAAAACAAAAGATCCCGCCATGGTGATCAAAACCATGTAGCTGCAAAACAAACCATCGGGAAGGCAGCACCGGGAGTCCAAATTCTCCAGAAGCGATGCTTCCAAGAAGGAAACAGTGCCCAAGTGTTATCGCTGCCCTATCATATATCTCAGGTTTTCACCCTGTAACACCCCCAGTGTCATGCTACAGTAATCCCCTGTTGATGGTGCCATGTCATCACACTACTGTTGCTAATCCTCACTTGATCCAAATCACCGTTCATGTTCAAACTCTAATTCAAAGTCAAAAATTCAAATTTGCCAAACATGAAAACTAAAATGTCCAAAGTGTGGCAAAATAATCACTGAGTAATTGTCTTGTTGGAACCAACCTCTTCTGATTCCCAAAATGCCCATGGGAATTAATTCAGTTCTCCAGCAGCATTTAAATTGGCCTTTTCAATTTCTAAATTTTTTTAGGCAACTCCTTTTGCCCCCAAACTTTTTGTTCCATCTCAAGGTATTGTGTTAGTTTTATGTGCCAAGTTTTGTTGAAAACAAAACTCAATTTGGTACTGAAAGAAAAATGCAAAACAAAGCAAATAAAAGAAACAAAAAGAAAAAAAAGAAAAGGGAAAAGGCAGGGGAGAGAGAGAAAGCCCCTGCCCCACTGGGCCAAACGGCCCAGCTGGCCGTCGGCCCACGCCAGCCGGCCCACTCACCCTCCCCTGTCGTCTTCCCCTTCCTCCTGTTCGACCGACCCGCGCGAGCGGTCGCCATCGAACCTGCTCGTCGCCACGCGCCTCGCCGAAGAGGGGATAAGGATCCCCTCCCTCCCTGTCGCCTCGTACCCCTCTTCCCCCCACTTGCACCTCTCCTCCCCCAGATCCACCTCTCCCTCTGCTTCGTTTTGGAGAGGAGACCGACGCGGTCACCGCCGTCCTCCGTCGTTGCCGCGGCCACCGGCCACCCCGCGCCTCGCCAGCACGTCCACGAGACGCGCCGTCCTCGGCTACACCCTCTGCACCAACCGGAGCGAGATGGGAGCCACCACCGCGAGCCCGACGACCCCTTCTTCCTCCTGCGGCCATTTTCGTCTCCGGCGCCGATTCGCCGCCGTTGGTCCTCCCCGAGCCCGCTAACGCACACCTACAGGCTCACGGTGAGCAGCCGTGTCGCCTACCCCTCTCTCCGGCTTCTCCACATAGCCGCAACCACCGCTTTTGCCGCGCCCGAACACCTCGCCGCCGATGAGCTCGTGGCCGTCGCCATAGCCGCTGTCACGCTCGCCTGAGCACAACACCGTGCTCCTGGTGTCCCCAGGAGCACAACGAACACGCGCACGCATTCCGCCGAGCTCCGTAGCGCTGTTTCCATCGAGGTCCCATACGCGCCGCCACCGTAGCTCATCGCTGGCCTCATTTCCGGCCACCTCTGGCCACATAACCACCACGGTTTGACGCGGCTAGCTCCGCTCGTTCGAATGTGCCCTCTCGCGCGTGAAACGACCGCCTGTAGACGAAACCCGACGCCGTCCCGTGCTTCTGCCGTGTCTGAAGGTCACCGGCGTTGAGCCGCCGCCCGCCGCCGATGTGGCTAGGTGGGCCCCACCCCTGGGTCACTGCCCGTGGGCCCCCTGGCCCCAGTTGACCACGTTGACCGTGGTCAACTGTGCTGACTGGGCATGCAGAGTCATTGACATGTGGGCCCCTCTGTTAATTAGGCTAATTAAACGTTTTTATAAATAAAAATAATTACTTAAACTAAATAGTCACTAACTAATGGGGCTCACACCTCTAACTAGTACTGTTAGTCATTTTAATCCACTATTAGTGCCACAGTCGCTGACATGTGGGACCCACTGGTCAGTTTGACCTGGTCAACCGTCCTGTTGACTGCTGACGTCACAGTGATGTCATGATGACATCTTTTTCTCTTTTCTATTAATTTAATAATTCCAGAATATTGCTTTAATCTTTGAAAAATCATAGAAAATAATCCGTAACTCCGATGAAAATGTTTTCTACATGAAAGTTGCTCAGAAAAATCCAACGAATCCGAATACGTGGTTAGTTCATCTATCACATGACCCTAGCATTCTGAACATGGAACATTCCCCCTCTTTTCCTCTGTCCAGAATCCAACTAACATTGGGAATTCATCCTCGGATGTTTATCCCCTCCGTCTGCAACGTGTAGTACTACGTTAGGGTAACCCTAGCTCTGCCTATCGTCATGTTATGCCTTGTGATGCATTGTTTGCTCTGTATTTACTGTTTCTTCCCCCTCTTCTCTCCGGTAGACCCCGAGACCGATGCCGCCCTGGTGATCGCCTACGTCGACGACGACCCCTCCTTGCCAGAGCAACCAGGCAAGCAAATCCCCCTTTGAGCATTCCGATATCGCCTATTTCTTTCCCTCTCATGCTTGCATTAGAACTACTACTGCTTTCTGTATGATCCTACTCCGATGCATAGCCTGTTGTTGTTACCTGCTTTTATACCTTACCTGTTTATCCTAAACTGCTTAGTATAGGTTGGTTAGTGATCCATCACTGACCCCCACCTTGTCCTTGTTGCCCCTGCTTCATCATTGAAGACCCGATCAACGGGATCGAAGACCAGGCCCTGGCACCACACATCACTTTCCCCTTAGTTGCTCGACACTACTGGGTTACTATCGAGTACCGAGGGTGAGACCTCTACATCACTTCTGATGTTAACCCTGTAGTGTAGTCATTCGGTCGTGGTCATCGAGGGTGATTTCCTCCTTAACCACTTCCAATACGACTCTGTCGTGCAACCCCTCAAGTGTGAACCTCGGGGGTGATTCCTCTTACGTTCACCTTGATGATTACATCTAGTGGAATTCATCGGGGGTGATTCCTCGGGTTTTCCCCTTGGTGTTAGACACACAGTTACTATGTTTACTATGACTTTGCACTGAGCCATGTTATTAAAGACGGGTCAGCCCTGAGCGGTACCCGCGCGAGCTTAATTGCGAGTGATGTGGAGTCGGGTTGACCTGGAAGGTGCCCGTGAGATACTTACGAGGCGTGGCCGGGCATTCTTAGCCCTTGCCGCAAGTACTCGACGGGGCAACGGGATCACATCTTTCGTGAGTCTCTGCTTATTACCGCGTGTTCCTAATCCACTACGATTTGGATATTTGATCCGAGGGGCCTCTAGCCTGATAGCACTAACCATCACGTGGGCATAGTATGGGCGTTCTGCGTCGTATGCATCAGCCGAAGCTTAATAGACGTCAGTGACTGAGCGGCGCGCGCCGGGTTGGACTGCGTAAGCACCTGCCTTGTTGAAGGAGGCAACTAGGTCTGCTCACCGGCCGCCCACGCAATGTGCAGGAGTTCCCGGGGAGATGGCCCATGACTCCTGGAGGCATAGGTTTAGTCCGGCGTGCTGGCCTCTCTATTAAGCCTAGGTCGGGTTGCGACGTATTGTTTGGCCGAGGCCGGGCATGACCCAGGAAAGTGTGTCCGGCCGGAGTTAATCGAGCGTGGTGGGTAAGTTGGTGCACCCCTGCAGGGAAGAAAACATCTATTGATAGCCTGTCCTACGATAACGGACACTTGGAGTTGTATCCCGATCGATACAACTAGAACTGGATACTTGTGATGAGAACTGGATGGTGATGAGAATTTGGATTGTGATGACACTTGGATAGTATGGCTCTGGGATTGCTTTCTCACAGGGAGTCAAGAAAGGATCTCTGGCCGAGGTTGATAATACTTCTACTACTTTACTTTATGCTACTCTACTCCCTCCTGTTGCTGCAAGATGGTGGTTTCCAGAAGATGTTAGTCTTCGATAGGCTAGGCTTTCCCCTTCTCTTCTGGCATTCTGCAGTTTAGTCCACAGATACAGCCCATTTCCTTTGATACAGATGCATACTTAGTTTAGATCTGATGTAAGTCTTGCGAGTACTTTGGATGAGTACTCACGGTTGCTTTGCTACTTCTGTTTCCCCCATACCCGATTGTTGCGACCAGATGACAGATCCCAGGAGCCAGACAACGCCACTGATGACTACTACTACCCGGAGGATGCCTACTACTACGTGAAGACCGCAGACGACTAGGAGTAGTTAGGAGGCTCCCAGGCAGGAGGCCTTGACTTTTCAATCGTTGTTGCTTTTGTGCTAGCCTTCTTAAGGCAATCTTGTCTAACTTATGTCTGTACTCAGATATTGTTGCTTCCGCTGACTCTTGTGTATTCGAGCTTATGTATTCGAGCCCTCGAGGCCCCTGGCTTGTAATATAAATCTTGTATTATTTTGATTTGTGTCTAGAGTTGTGTTGTGATATCTCCCCGTGAGTCCTTGATCTTGATCGTACACATTTGCGTGTATGATTTGTGTACGATTGAATCGAGGGCGTCACACACCCTGAGCAAAAGTCCACGCTCTTAAAACAATGCTTTCAACAAGGCCGTTGCCAGGCACAACCACTTAAGGTCATACCTTGGATTTTCACCCTGAAAGATTAGACTATGTACTCCTCCTGTGTTGCCGCCTCCGCTTACCAATGCCGCTGCTACAAGTCAAGAAACACCAAGAAAAGTCCTCACCCCTCGAAGACACAGTCTGTCATTATGAGACCTCACAACTCAGTTGCCATGACATTCTCGGCCACTATCTTCATCATGGAAATCGAAACACCGACATGTCCCATGATGGCAACAGACAGCGAAGCTTCGCGTCACTCCCTCCTGAAGCCGCATAGCCAGAAATATGGGTTCGCACGACCGTATCCTGCCCGATCTAGCAATCTACAGGTATCAGGCGCCCAATAGAGATCACCGGTGGAGCCATCGGGAACTTGTCAGCAGCCAAATCAATGAGGGCGAGCAACAAGTAGAACACCATCTTGATGCGAGGAGAGCCCTAGAACAACCACCTTTATTAGGAAAATCAACAGTCCCCCATGCCACCTCATAGTCCGGCTGTGGCCTGGAGAGGCCATGCCTGGGAGCTACTTCGGGCTGGTGAGGCGGCTTGTGGAGGCCTGTCCAAGGCTCGAAGTCATCAAGCGCTCCGTATGCATCGAGGGTGCCCGTAGGGCGCTTGCCCGTGCGAAGGTGCCCTGGGGCAAGCTGGATGCTGAGAAGCTTGTGAAGGACGGGCCACCGCCGGGCAAGGAGCATCGCAAGCCCGAGATGTATTATGAGGGCGTTCTGAAGGGTGCCCACCTTGTGGCGGATGAATGTTCCATGAATGTAATTTTTCAGTGAACTCGCTCGTTTTGTCCTGTGCGCTGAAAACTTATTCATGTGCGCTAAGCAATGCTTTTTGAATTTAAAATATTACCTTCTGTGCGGCCATTTATCAAAGTTGAGAGATGGCGAGTCGTCGGCTTCTGCCCCCATGGCACGAGTGCTGGGGTGTTCGGGATAAACATGAGCGCTCTTTTTCCCATTCTTGGGTCCTTCGAGGGAGGTGCTCAACACAACGAACAAGGCAATCAGACTATAATGCTTGAACACTCTCACTTAGCCATAGAATTCTATAATTTTAAATTTCGGTGAAGCCCCTAGTGTTCGGAAGACCGAGTTCGGGGCGCTATCCACGCCTAGGCTGGACAAAGCCGACTCCTCGCTCTAAGCGGCATAAGTCTTTAGGGACTCGAAAACCTCTCGAACAGCGACCAACTCTTGCCTCATCATGACGGTCAGTTTTAGCTTTCTTTACTGAGGTGCTTAGCCTAGCTCAACTGGGGCACAATCGCAGTAGTTCTCCTAGTGCTACCTTAGCCGATATGACGGAACATAAGGTACCAAAACATAGGAGCCAGGCAAACCCAACTATTGACCCAAGACATGATTCGGAGCCGATGCATATAATGCTATAAGTTCGGGGTGCCGCACTTGTGAAAGTGTTCGGACTTCTCACACCATGTTGTGGGGTACTTAAGCCCCTGGCGTATTGGCTGTACCAAAGTGTACGGGTGCAACATGTCATTAATGAACATATATTCATAAAAAAGAGGTAATGCAATAATAGACGGAAGTTATGCATTGTTTATTTAAAAAAGCTGCGATCAAAGCAGAATGATACAAATAGTGCGATAAGCAAAAGATGGGAATATCAAATATGTCCTTTCCAGGGGCGAGCTGCGGAATGTTATGCGAAATAGGTATCTGCTCGTTATAGAGACCACCTTAGAGTTCCGTAGTGCGGCGTAGCTTTCTGCTTCCCTGGTTGTATTGTTTGTGCGGCAATTGTACTGCCGGACAAGCCTTTCGAAGAATGGAGTCCTGAAAATAAGAGAAAATTAAGAAATCGGCAGCCCCTAGTGCGGTTTAAGCCGCGTTTCGGGCGTGCCGTGATGGTTCCCCTCCCCCTGTGCCCATTGTATTTCCAGAGCGTAGTTATGTATGCGCAACACTGGTTTCGCAAGTTCGCGAGGGCTGGGGTTGGGGCCGCATTGCTACGCTTGCTCAGAACGTGCCAGGCAGTCTTGTTGTAGGTTACTCCGGGCGCGCTTGACGGTGTCCGGATGTTTAATGGACGGACTGGAGAATTTCCTTGAGAGGCTGCTTTGTACTTCCGTTGCGATAGCCGCCGTATGCTCCTCCGTTCGGTGTTTCCATTGACCGCGATGACGCCTCGAGGGCCTGGCATCTTGAGCTTGAGGTATGCGTAGTGCGGCACCGCAATGAACTTGGCAAATGTGGTTCGCCCGAGCAGTGCGTGATAGCCACTGCGGAATGGGACTATGTCGAAGATTAACTCCTCGCTTCGGAAATTATCCGGAGATCCGAAGACCACTTCAAGTGTAACTGAGCTTGTACAGTTGGCTTCTACACCTGGTATGAAGCCTTTAAAGGTCGTTCTGGTGGGTTTAATCCTCGAGGGATCGATGCCCATTTTCCGCACTGTATCCTGATAAAGCAGGTTCAGGCTGCTGTCGCCGTCCATAAGGACTCTAGTGAGGTGAAATCCGTCAATAATTGGGTCTAGAACCAATGCGGTGAATCCGCCATGACGGATGTGTTGGAAATATGCCCTAGAGGCAATAATAAAAGTATTATTATTATATTTCCTTGTTCATGATAATTGTCTTTTATTCATGCTATAATTGTGTTATCAGGAAATCGTAATACATGTGTGAATACTTAGACACCAACATGTCCCTAGTAAGCCTCTAGTTGACTAGCTCGTTGATCAACAGATAGTCATGGTTTCCTGACTATGGACATTGGATGTCATTGATAACGAGATCACATCATTAGGAGAATGATGTGATGGACAAGACCCAATCCTAAACATAGCACAAGATCGTATAGTTCGTTTGCTAGAGTTTTCCAATGTCAAGTATCTTTTCCTTAGACCATGAGATCGTGTAACTCCCAGATACCGTAGGAGTGCTTTGGGTGTACCAAACGTCACAACGTAACTGGGTGACTATAAAGGTATACTACGGGTATCTCCGAAAGTGTCTGTTGGGTTGACACAGATCAAGACTGGGATTTGTCACTCCGTATGACAGAGAGGTATCACTGGGCCCACTCGGTAATGCATCATCATAATGAGCTCAAAGTGACCAAGTGTCTGGTCACGGGATCATGCATTATGGTACGAGTAAAGTGACTTGCCGGTAACGAGATTGAACGAGGTATTGGGATACCGACGATCGAATCTCGGGCAAGTAACATACTGATTGACGAAGGGAATTGTATACGGGGTTGCTTGAATCCTCGACATCGTGGTTTATCCGATGAGATCATCGAGGAGCATGTGGGAGCCAACATGGGTATCCAGATCCCGCTGTTGGTTATTGACCGGAGAGCAATCTCGGTCATGTCTACATGTCTCCCGAACCCGTAGGGTCTACACACTTAAGGTTCGGTGACGCTAGGGTTGTAGGGATAATTATATGCAGTAACCCGAATGTTGTTCGGAGTCCCGGATGAGATCCCGGACGTCACGAGGAGTTCCGGAATGGTCCGAAGGTAAAGAATTATATATAGGAAGTGCTATTTCGGCCGTCGGGACAAGTTTCGGGGTCACCGGTATTGTACCGGGACCACCGGAAGGGTCCTGGGGGTCCACCGGGGGGGGGCACCTATCCCGGAGGGCCCCATGGGCTGAAGTGGGAAGGGATCCAGCCCAAAGTGGGCTGGGGCGCCACTTACCCTAGGGCCCATGCCCCTAGGGTGGGGAAACCCTAAAGGGGGGGCGCCCCCTTGCTTGGGGGCAAGCCCCCCACCCCTTGGCCGCCGCCCCCCTAGGAGATTGCATCTCCTAGGGCCGGCGCCCCCCCTAGGCCCCCCTATATATAGTGGGGGGGGGGATGGAGGACCTCTTACCTTTGCCTTTGGCGAAGCCCTGACGGAGTACTGCAGCTCCACCACCACCACACCGTCGTGCTGCTGCTGGAGCCATATTCCTCAACCTCTCCTTCTCCCTTGCTGGATCAAGAAGGAGGAGACGTCACGCTGACCGTACGTGTGTTGAACCGGAGGTGCCGTTCGTTCGGCGCTAGGATCTCCGGTGATTTGGATCACGTCGAGTACGACTTCCTCATCCCCGTTCTTTGAACGCTTCCGCGCGTGATCTACAAAGGTATGTAGATGCAATCTGATCACTCATTGCTAGATGAACTCATAGATGGATCTTGGTGAAACCGTAGGAAAATTTTTGTTTTCTGCAACGTTCCCCAACAGTGGCATCATGAGCTAGGTCTATGCGTAGTTCCTTTTGCACGAGTAGAACACAATTTGTTGTGGGCGTTGATGTTGTCAACTTTCTTGCCGCTACTAGTCTTATTTTGCTTGAACGGTATTTTGGGATGAAGCGGCCCAGACCAACCTTACACGTACGCTTACGGGAGACCGGTTCCACCGACTGACATGCACTAGTTGCATAAGGTGGCTGGCGGGTGTCTGTCTCTCCCACTTTAGTTGGAGCAGATTTGATGAAAAGGGTCCTTATGAAGGGTAAATAGAAGTTGACAAATCACATTGTGGCTTTCACGTAGGTAAGAAAACGTTCTTGCTAGAACCCTATTTCAGCCACGTAAAACTTGCAACAACAATTAGAGGACATCTAACTTGTTTTTGCAGCAAGTGCTTTGTGATATGATATGGCCAAAGTTGTGATGAATGATGAATGATATATATGTGATGTATGAGATGTTCATGCTATTGTAATAGGAATCACAACTTGCATGTCAATGATTATGACAACCGGCAGGAGCCATAGGAGTTGTCTTTATTTTTTGTATGACCTGCGTGTCATTGAGAAACGCCATGTAAATTACTTTACTTTATTGCTAAGCGTGTTAGCCATAGTAGTAGAAGTAATAGTTGGCGAGCAACTTCATGGAGACACGATGATGGAGATCATGATGATGGAGATCATGGTGTCATGCTGGTGACAAGATGATCATGGAGCCCCAAGATGGAGATCAAAGGAGCTATGTGATATTGGCCATATCATGTCACTATTATTATTTGATTGCATGTGATGTTTATCATGTTTCTGCATCTTGTTTACTTAGAACGACGGTAGTAAATAAGATGATCCCTCATAATAATTTCAAGAAAGTGTTCCCCCTAACTGTGCACCGTTGCGACAGTTCATTGTTTCGAAGCACCACGTGATGATCGGGTGTTAGATTCCAACGTTCACATACAACGGGTGTAAGACAGATTTACACATGCAAACACTTAGGTTGACTTGACGAGCCTAGCATGTACAGACATGGCCTCGGAACACAGAAGACCGAAAGGTCGAGCATGAGTCGTATAGAAGATACGATCAACATGAAGATGTTCACCGATGTTGACTAGTCCGTCTCACGTGATGATCGGACACGGCCTAGTTAACTCGGATCATGTTATACTTAGATTACTGGAAGGATGTCTATCTAAGTGGGAGTTCATTGAATAATTTGATTAGATGAACTTAATTATCATGAACTTAGTCTAAATTTTTTACAATATGTCTTGTAGATCAAATGGCCAACGTAGTCCTCAACTTCAACGCGTTCCTAGAGAAAACCAAGCTGAAAGACGATGGCAGCAACTACACGGACTGGGTCCGGAACCTGAGGATCATCCTCATAGCTGCCAAGAAAGATTATGTCCTACAAGCACCGCTAGGTGACGCACCTGTTCTCCCTGCAGAACAAGACGTTATGAATGCTTGGCAGGCACGTACCGATGACTACTCCCTCGTTCAGTGCGGCATGCTTTACAGCTTAGAGCCGGGGCTCCAAAAGCGTTTTGAGAGACACGGAGCATATGAGATGTTCGAAGAGCTGAAAATGGTTTTCCAAGCTCATGCCCGGGTCGAGAGATATCAAGTCTCCGACAAGTTCTTTAGATGTAAGATGGAGGAAAACAGTTCTGTCAGTGAGCACATACTCACTATGTCTAGGTTGCATAACCGCTTGACTCAGCTGGGAGTTAATCTCCCGGATGACGCGGTCATTGACAGAATCCTTCAGTCGCTTCCACCGAGCTACAAGAGCTTTGTGATGAACTTCAATATGCAGGGGATGGAAAAGACCATTCCTGAAGTATTTGCAATGCTGAAATCAGCAGAGGTAGAAGTCAAAAAGGAACATCAAGTGTTAATGGTGAATAAAACCACTAAGTTCAAGAAGGGCAAGGGTAAGAAAGCCTTCAAGAAGGACGGCAAGGGAGTTGCCGCGCTCGGCAATCAAGCTGCTGGGAAGAAGCCAAAGAATGGACCCAAGCCCGAGACTGAGTGCTTTTATTGCAAGGGAAGTGGTCACTGGAAGCGAAACTGCCCCAAATACTTAGCGGACAAGAAGGCCGGCATCACGAAAGGTATATGTGATATACATGTAATTGATGTGTACCTTACCAGTACTCGTAGTAGCTCCTGGGTATTTGATACCGGTGTGGTTGCTCACATTTGTAACTCAAAGCAGGGGCTGCGGAATAAGCGGAGACTGGCGAAGGACGAGGTGACGATGCGCGTCAGGAATGGTTCCAAGGTCAATGTGATCGCCGTCGGCACGCTACCTCTACATTTACCTTCGGGATTAGTATTAAACCTTAATAATTGTTATTTAGTGCCAGCTTTGAGCATGAACATTGTATCAGGATCTCGTTTAATTCGAGATGGCTACTCATTTAAATCTGAGAATAATGGTTGTTCTATTTATATGAGAGATATGTTTTATGGTCATGCTCCGATGGTGAATGGTTTATTCTTAATGAATCTCGAGCGTAATGCTACACATGTTCATAGTGTGAGTACCAAAAGATGTAAGATTGATAATGATAGTCCCACATACTTGTGGCACTGCCGCCTTGGTCACATAGGTGTCAAACGCATGAAGAAGCTCCATGCTGATGGACTTTTAGAGTCTCTTGATTACGAATCATTTGACACGTGCGAACCATGCCTCATGGGTAAAATGACCAAGACTCCGTTCTCAGGAACAATGGAGCGAGCAACCAACTTATTGGAAATCATACATACTGATGTGTGCGGTCCAATGAGTGTTGAGGCTCGCGGTGGCTATCGTTATGTTCTCACCCTCACTGATGACTTGAGTAGATATGGGTATGTCTACTTAATGAAACACAAGTCGGAGACCTTTGAAAAGTTCAAGGAATTTCAGAGTGAGGTTGAGAATCAACGTGATAGGAAAATCAAGTTCCTGCGATCAGATCATGGAGGAGAATACTTGAGTCACGAGTTTGGCACACACTTAAGAAAATGTGGAATAGTTTCACAACTCACGCCGCCTGGAACACCTCAGTGTAATGGTGTGTCCGAACGTCGTAATCGCACTCTATTAGATATGGTGCGATCTATGATGTCTCTTACCGATTTACCGCTATCTTTTTGGGGCTATGCTTTAGAGACTGCCGCATTCACTTTAAATTGGGCTCTGTAGAAATCCGTTGAGACGACACCGTATGAATTATGGTTTGGGAAGAAACCTAAGATGTCATTTCTAAAAGTTTGGGGATGCGATGCTTATGTCAAGAAACTTCAACCTGAAAATCTCGAACCCAAGTCGGAAAAATGCGTCTTCATAGGATACCCTAAAGAAACTATTGGGTATACCTTCTACCTCAGATCCGAAGGCAAGATCTTTGTTGCCAAGAATAGATCCTTTCTAGAGAAGGAGTTTCTCTCGAAAGAAGTAAGTGGGAGGAAAGTAGAACTTGATGAAGTATTACCTCTTGAACCGGAAAATGGCGCAACTCAAGAAAATGTTCCTTAGGTTCCTGCACCGACTAGAGAGGAAGTTAATGATGATGATCAAGATACTTCTGATCAAGCTCCTACTGAAATTTGAAGGTCCACAAGGACACGTTCCGCACCAGATTGGTACGGCAACCCTGTCTTGGAAATCATGTTGTTAGACAACGGTGAACCTTCAAACTATGAAGAAGCGATGGCGGGCCCGGATTTCGACAAATGGCTGGAAGCCATGAAATCCGAGATAGGATCCATGTATGAAAACGAAGTATGGACTTTGACTGACTTGCCCGTAGAGCGGCGAGCCATAGAAAATAAATGGATCTTTAAGAAGAAGACAGACGCGGATGGAAATGTGACCATCTATAAAGCTCGGCTTGTCGCTAAGGGTTATCGACAAGTTCAAGGGGTTGACTACGATGAGACTTTCTCACCGGTAGCGAAGCTGAAGTCCGTCCGAATCATGTTAGCAATTGCCGCATTCTATGATTATGAAATATGGCAAATGGACGTCAAAATGGCATCCCTTAATGGTTTCCTTAAGGAAGAATTGTATATGATGCAGCCGGAAGGTTTTGTCGATCCTAAGTATGCTGACAAGGTGTGCAAGCTCCAACGCTCGATTTATGGGCTGGTGCAAGCATCTCGGAGTTGGAACATTCGCTTTGATGAGATGATCAAAGAGTTTGGGTTTATGCAGACTTATGGAGAAGCCTGCGTTTACAAGAAAGTGAGTGGGAGCTCTGTAACATTTCTCATATTATATGTAGATGACATACTTTTGATGGGAAATGATATAGAGCTTTTGGACAGCATTAAAGCCTACTTGAATAAGAGTTTTTCAATGAAGGACCTTGGAGAAGCTGCTTATATATTAGGCATCAAGATCTACAGAGATAGATCAAGACGCCTCATAGGTCTTTCACAAAGCACATACCTTGATAAGATATTGAAGAAGTTCAATATGGATCAGTCTAAGAAGGGGTTCTTGCCTGTGTTGCAAGGTGTGAAATTGAGCTCAGCTCAATGTCCGACCACGGCAGAAGATATAGAAGAGATGAGTGTCATCCCCTATGCCTCAGCCATAGGTTCTATTATGTATGTCATGCTGTGTACCAGACCTGATGTAAACCTTGCCGTGAGTTTGGTAGGAAGGTACCAAGGTAATCCCGTCAAGGAACACTGGACAACGGTCAAGAATATCCCGAAGTACCTGAAAAGGACTAAGGAAATGTTTCTCGTTTATGGAGGTGACGAAGAGCTCGTCGTAAAAGGTTACATCGACGCTAGCTTCGACACAGATCTGGATGACTCTAAGTCACAAACCGGATACGTGTATATTTTGAATGGTGGGGCAGTAAGCTGGCGCAGTTGCAAGCAGAGCGTCGTGGCGGGATCTACGTGTGAAGCGGAGTACATGGCAGCCTCGGAGGCAGCGCATGAAGCAATTTGGGTGAAGGAGTTCATCACTGACCTAGGAGTCATACCCAATGCGTCGGGGCCGATCAAGCTCTTCTGTGACAACACTGGAGCTATTGCTCTTGCCAAGGAGCCCAGGTTTCACAAGAAGACAAGGCACATCAAGCGTCGCTTCAACTCCATTCGTGAAAATGTTCAAGATGGAGACATAGATATTTGTAAAGTACATACGGACCTGAATGTAGCAGATCCGTTGACTAAAACTCTCCCTAGAGCAAAACATGATCAACACCAGAATTCCATGGGTGTTCGATTCATCACAATGTAACTAGATTATTGACTCTAGTGCAAGTGGGAGACTGTTGGAAATATGCCCTAGAGGCAATAATAAAAGGATTATTATTATATTTCCTTGTTCATGATAATTGTCTTTTATTCATGCTATAATTGTGTTATCCGGAAATCGTAATACATGTGTGAATACTTAGACACCAACATGTCCCTAGTAAGCCTCTAGTTGACTAGCTCGTTGATCAACAGATAGTCATGGTTTCCTGACTATGGACATTGGATGTCATTGATAACGAGATCACATCATTAGGAGAATGATGTGATGGACAAGACCCAATCCTAAACATAGCACAAGATCGTATAGTTCGTTTGCTAGAGTTTTCCAATGTCAAGTATCTTTTCCTTAGACCATGAGATCGTGTAACTCCTGGGTACCGTAGGAGTGCTTTGGGTGTACCAAACGTCACAACGTAACTGGGTGACTATAAAGGTATACTACGGGTATCTCTGAAAGTGTTTGTTGGGTTGACACGGATCAAGACTGGGATTTGTCACTCCGTATGACAGAGAGGTATCACTGGGCCCACTCGGTAATGCATCATCATAATGAGCTCAAAGTGACCAAGTGTCTGGTCACGGGATCATGCATTACGGTACGAGTAAAGTGACTTTCCGGTAACGAGATTGAACGAGGTATTGGGATACCGACGATGGAATCTCGGGCAAGTAACATACTGATTGACGAAGGGAATTGTATACGGGGTTGCTTGAATCCTCGACATCGTGGTTCATCCGATGAGATCATCAAGGAGCATGTGGGAGCCAACATGGGTATCCAGATCCCGCTGTTGGTTATTGACCGGAGAGCAATCTCGGTCATGTCTACATGTCTCCCGAACCCGTAGGGTCTACACACTTAAGGTTCGGTGACACTAGGGTTGTAGGGATAATTATATGCAGTAACCCGAATGTTGTTCGGAGTCCCGGATGAGATCCCGGACGTCATGAGGAGTTCCGGAATGGTCCGGAGGTAAAGAATTATATATAGGAAGTGCTATTTCGGCCGTCGGGACAAGTTTCGGGGTCACCGGTATTGTACCGGGACCACCGGAAGGGTCCTGGGGGTCCACCGGGTGGGGCCACCTATCCCGGAGGGCCCCATGGGCTGAAGTGGGAAGGGATCCAGCCCAAAGTGGGCTGGGGCGCCACTTCCCCTAGGGCCCATGCGCCTAGGGTGGGGAAACCCTAAAGGGGGGGGGGCGCCCCCTTGCTTGGGGGCAAGCCCCCCACCCCTTGGCCGCCGCCCCCCTAGGCCCCCTATATATAGTGGGGGGGGGATGGAGGACCTCTTACCTTTGCCTTTGGTGCCTCCCTCTCCCTCTCCAACACCCCGTCCTCCTCCATAGAGCTTGGCGAAGCCCTGACGGAGTACTGCAGCTCCACCACTACCACGCCGTCGTGCTGCTGCTCGAGCCATCTTCCTCAACCTCTCCTTCTCCCTTGCTGGATCAAGAAGGAGGAGACGTCACGCTGACCGTACGTGTGTTGAACGCGGAGGTGCCGTCCGTTCGGCGCTAGGATCTCCGGTGATTTGGATCACGTCGAGTACGACTTCCTCATCCCCGTTCTTTGAACGCTTCCGCGCGTGATCTACAAAGGTATGTAGATGCAATCCGATCACTCATTGCTAGATGAACTCTAGATGGATCTTGGTGAAACCGTAGAATTTTTTTTGTTTTCTGCAACGTTCCCCAACAGGATGCTAGTGGGGTGGTCCCTTCGATCAAAAGTGATCGGGCAGGAAGACCATGGATTGAACTTTGGGGCGACTGGCTCCATCGCGTATACGTCCCTTAGCGCACGCTTCCGCTCCCTCTTGGGGACGTGGGTTGCGTATCATGTTCACCGTCCGCACTTGTGGGGGAAAACCTTTCTGTCCACTGTTGTTCGGCGGCCGGGGCTCCTCCTCGTCATCGCTATGTAGCCCCTTGTCTATTCTTTCGGCATTTAACTTGCCTGCCTGCTTAAACACCCAACAATCTCTGTTGGTGTGATTGGCAGGTTTTCCAGGGGTGCCATGTATCTGGCATGAGCGGTCGAGTATTCGGTCCAAACTGGACGGGCCCGGAGTATTTCTTTTGAATGGCTTTTTCCGCTGACCGGGTTTAGAGCCTCTGAATCCGGCATTAACTGCCGTATCCTCAGCATTGTCGCCGTTAATGCGGCGCTTTTGCTTGTTGCGACGCGACCTGCCACTGCTGTCCTTGGTATCCGAATTACCGGGGCTCTTGGTCATGTTATTGCTGCGAGCTAGCCAGCTGTCTTCTCCTGCGCAAAAGCGGGTCATAAGTGTCGTGAGGGCTGCCATAGATTTCGGCTTTTCCTGTCCTAGGTGCCGTGCAAGCCACTCGTCGTGGATGTTATGCTTGAAGGCTGCTAGGGCCTCTGCGTCCGGACAGTCGATGATTTGATTTTTCTTGGTTAGGAACCGTGTCCAGAATTGTCCGGCCGATTCCTCTGGCTGCTGAATTATGTGGCTTAGGTCATCGGCGTCTGGTGGTCGCACATAAGTGCCCTGGAAATTGTCGAGGAATGCGTCTTCCAGGTCCTCCCAACAACCAATTGATTCTGCTGGCAAGTTGTTAAGCCAATGTCGGGCTGGTCCTTTAAGCTTGAGTGGGAGGTATTTGATGGCATGTAGGTCATCACCGCGGGCCATGTGGATATGGAGGAGATAGTCCTTGATCCATACCGCAGGATCTGTTGTGCCATCGTATGATTCGATGTTTACAAGTTTGAAACCCTCGGGGATTTGATGATCCATTACTTCATCTATGAAGCATAGTGGGTGTACGGCGCCTCTGTGTTGGGCTACATCACGAGGCAGCTCAAACGAGCTTTGTCTACTGTGTTCGGCCCGGCTGGATTTACTGTATCCGGCGTGACAAGTACCATCTCGTGCCGTGGGGCGCCCACGTGATCCGTAGATCGATCTTGTTTGCGTTGCCTTGTCCTCCAATATATCTCGCAGGTCTGGCGCATTTTCCCCTGCCTTGGTAATTTTTGAGCGGCGCCGGGGTGCGACTTGAGTGGAGGGCCGAGAGGCCTCTCTGTCGCGGCCACGGGGTGGCCAGTTGGCCGCATCATGCGCTGGTGATGTAAGTTTAAGTGCTTCCTCCTCTAATTGGGGTAGCAACCTGCGCTTTGGGTAGCTCTTGGAGGGGCGTTCGAGTTCATACTCTTCGGCCACGAGGACTTCAGTCCATCTGTCGGCTAGCAAATCGTGATCAGCTCTATGCTATTGCTGTTTTTTCTTGAGGCTGCTCGCCGTGGCCATAAGCCTGCGTTTGAAACACTCTTGTTTGACGGGATCCTCCGACACGACAAATTCTTCGTCGTAGAGGCTTGCCTCGTCTTTGGAGGGAGGCATATAATTATCGTCCTCGACCTCTCTGTCTGCCGCTCTCTCATGAGGGCTGGCTTCTCTATCCTCCTGTGCTGAATCTTGCTAGAGGTGGTTGTCTTCGGCACTGTCCGGGGTGTTATTATCCCCCGTGCCGGAATCACCGTTTTTGTTTTGGCGGGATTTAGAACGGCGCCGCTGACGCCGGCGCTTAGGCTGCTTCTTGGAGGGGTCATCCTCCGCTGTTCCATCGCCATTGCCTTCTTTCGGGGTGTCCACCATGTATATATCATATGACGAGGTGGCTTTCCAGTGCCCTATAGGCGCTGGTTCTTGATCGTCTCCTGCATCGGCGTCCATACCGTCGATGTCTTCGGAGTCGAAGTCGAGCATGTCGGTTAAATCATCGACAGTGGCTACGAAGTGGGTGGTGGGTGGGCTTTGAATTTCTTCATCATCTGCATCCCAACCTTGCTGACCATAGTCCGGCCAGGGCTCTCCTGACAAAGAGAGAGACTTTAGTGAATTCAGAATATCGCCGAAGGGCGAGTGCTGAAAGATGTCCGCGGTGGTGAAATCCATGATCGGTGCCCAATCGGGTTCGATCGGTCGGGGCGCGGAGGGCTCGGAGTCTGGAGAGGAGTCCGGCTCCTTGGAGTCACGGGCTTCGCAGAGAATAGGGCTGGTGTTCGGCTCGATCGCCATAGAGATTGCATCCCCCGAGGCGGTGTCTAACCACCCATCCTCGGTTGGTGTGATCGGCTCCGAGCTAGGGGACGGAGCGAACACAGGTGCGGCCTCCAGGGCACTATTCGGCGGCAGAGCTAAATCATGCCCATCGTGATAGTGCGGCGCACTCGGCTGTGGCTCGAATCCTTCGAAGATCAAGTCTCCGCGGATGTCGGCCGTGTAGTTCAAACTTCCAAATCTAACCTGATGGCCAGGGGCGTAGCTTTCGCTCTGCTCCAGATGACCAAGTGAATTGGCCCGCAGTGCAAAGCCGCCGAATACGAAGATCTGTCCAGGGAGAAAAGTCTCACCCTGGATCGTATCGCTGTTGATGATCAGAGAAGCCATCGGGCCTAAAAGTGAAGACACAGAGGAACTCTCAATGAAAGCACCAATGTCGGTGTCAAAACCGGTGGATCTCGGGTAGGGGGTCCCGAACTGTGCGTCTAGGTCGGATGGTAACAGGAGGCAGGGGATACGATGTTTTACCCAGGTTCGGGCCCTCTTGATGGAGGTAAAACCCTATGTCCTGCTTGATTAATATTGATGATATGGGTAGTACAAGAGTAGATCTACCACGAGATCAGAGAGGCTAAACCCTAGAAGCTAGCCTATGGTATGATTGTTGTTCGTCCTACGGACTAAAACTCTTCGGTTTATATAGACACCAGAGAGGGCTAGGGTTACACAGAGTCGGTTACAATGGTAGGAGATCTATGTATCCGTATCGCCAAGCTTGCCTTCCACGCCAAGGAAAGTCCCTTCCGGACACGGGACGAAGTCTTCAATCTTGTATCTTCATAGTCCAGGAGTCCGGCCGAAGGTATAGTCCGGCCATCCGGACACCCCCTAATCCAGGACTCCCTCAGCACCCCAAGGTAATATTCAAGGATAGCCAAGAGCCAAAGCTTGGGGATGCCCCGGAAGGCATCCCCTCTTTCGTCTTCGTTCATCGGTAACTTTACTTGGAGCTATATTTTTATTCACCACATGATATGTGTTTTGCTTGGAGCGTCAACTTATTTTGTTAGTATTTGCTTGCTGTTATTTAGAACAATGTTTTGCATCTTTTATTTCAATAAAAGTGGCATTGATAGCCTTTACTATGCCTATTTTAGAAGTCCACATGTTGCTGTTTGAAAACAGAAAGTTTACCGCTGTTGCAATAATTCCCTAGAAAATTCAGAATGTGACAAAATGTTGAAACCTTTTTCATATTAAGCTCTGATAAATTTACTACAGTGGGAATTTTCTTTCATAATTTTTGGAGCTAGGGAAGTATGGATGTTGCTGCATTCTTTATAGACTATCCTGTTTAGGCAGATTGCTGTTATGTTTGCATTGTTTGCATATGTTTGCTTCTTTAATGATTCTATTTGAGGATAGGACTATTAAATATACAGAGGCATTTACTATGCAATGTTGAATAATAATTTTAGTGATTTTCTACAGTAGAGTATGATAAGGTTTTGGCAATGGTTTATACTAACTTATCTCACGAGTCCTTGTTGAGTTTTGTGTGGATGAAGCTTTTGAGATTTAGGGAGACCGTGATATGAGAGGAATTAAGGAGACACAAAAGCTCAATCTTGGGGATGCCCAAGGCACCCCAAGATAATATCTCAAGAAGTCTCAAGCGTCTAAGCTTGGGGATGCCCCGGTTGGCATCCCACCTTTCTTCTTCAGCAACTATCGGTTAGTATCGGTTGCTCCTAAGTTTTTGCTTCTTCACATGATGTTTGCTATTCTTAGATGCCATTTTATTTTGCTTTGCTTGCTGTTTGAATAAAATACCAAGATCTGAAATTATTAAATGTTAGAGATTCTTCACATAGTTGCATAATTATTCAACTACTCATTGATCTTCACTTATATCTTTCGGAGTAGTTTGTCGATGCTCTAGTGCTTCACTTATATCTTTTAGAGCATGGTGGTAGTTTTATTTTGAAGAAATAGATGAACTCTCATGCTTCACTTAGATTATTTTGAGAGTCTTAAATAGCATGGTAATTTTCTTAAAATCCTAATATCCTAGGTATACAAGATTAGTAAAAACTTTCTTATGAGTGTGTTGAATACTAAGAGAAGTTTGATGCTTGATGATTGTTTTGAGATATGGAGGTAATAATATCAAAGTTGTGCTAGTTGAGTTGTTGTGAAATTGAGAAATGCTTGTGTTGAAGTTTGCAAGTCCCGTAGCATGCACATATGGTAAACGTTATGTAAAAAATTTGAAACATGAAGTGTTATTTGATTGTCTTCCTTATGAGTGGCGGTCGGGGACGAGCGATGGTCTTTTCCTACCAATATATCCCCCTAGGAGCATGCGCATAGTACCGAGGTTTTTGATGACTTGTAGATTTTTGCAATAAGTATGTGAGTTCTTTATGACTAATGTTGAGTCCATGGATTATACGCACTCTCACCCTTCCATCCTTGCTAGCCTCTTCGGTACTGTGCATTTCCCTTTCTCACATTGAGAGTTGGCGCAAACTTCACCGGTGCATCCAAACCCCGTGATATGATACGCTCGTTCACACAGAAACCTCCTTATATCTTCCTCAAAACAGCCACCATACCTACCTATTATGGCATTTCCATAGCCATTCCGAGATATATTGCCATGCAACTTTCCATCATTTCGTTCATCATGACACATTTATCATTGTCATATTGCTTAGCATGATCATGTAGTTTACATAGTATTTGTGGCAAAGCCACCGTTCATAATTCTTTCATACATGTCACTCTTGGTTCATTGCATATCCCAGTACACCGCCGGAGGCATTCATATAGAGTCATCTTTGTTCTAGTATCGAGTTGTAATCATTGAGTTGTAAATAAATAGAAGTGTGATGATCATCATTATTAGAGCATTGTACCAAGTGGGGAATAAAAAAAAGACAAAGGCCATAAAAAAAGAGAAGGCCCAAAAAAGAGAGAAAGGCCATAAAAAAGAGAAGGCCCAAAAAAATGAGAGAAAAAGAGAGAAGGGACAATGTTACTATCCTTTTACCACATTTGTGCTTCAAAGTAGCACCATGATCTTCATATTAGAGAGTCTCTCATGTTATCACTTTCATATACTAGTGGGAATTTTTCATTATAGAACTTGGGTTGTATATTCCAACAATGGGCCTCCTCAAGTGCCCTAGGTCTTCGTGAGCAAGCAAGTTGGATGCACACCCACTAGTTTCTTTTGTTGAGCTTTAATACATTTATAGCTCTAGTGCATCTGTTGCATGGCAATCCCTACTCCTTGCATTAACATCAATCAGTGGGCATCTCCATAGCCCATTGATTAGCCTCATTGATGTGAGACTTTCTCCTTTTTGTCTTCTCCACATAACCCCCCTCATTATATTCTATTCCACCCATAGTGCTATATCCATGGCTCATGCTCATGTATTGCGTGAAAGTTTATAGGTTTGAGATTACTAAAGTATGAAACAATTGCTTGGCTTGTCATCGGGGTTGCGCATGATGAGAGCATTCTTGTGTGACAAAAATGGAGCATGACTAAACTATATGATTTTGTAGGGATGGACTTTCTTTGGCCATGTTATTTTGAGAAGACATAATTGCTTAATTAGTATGCTTGAAGTATTATCATTTTTATGTCAATATGAACTTTTGTCTTGAATCTTTCGGATCTGAATATTCATACCACAATTAAGAAGAATTACATTGAAATTATGCCAAGTAGCACTCCGCATCAAAAATTCTGTTTTTATCATTTACCTACTCGAGGACGAGCAGGAATTAAGCTTGGGGATGCTTGATACGTCTCCAACGTATCTATAATTTTTTATTGCTCCATGCTATGTTATCTACTGTTTTGGGCAATATTGGGCTTTATTATCCACTTTTATATTATTTTTGGGACTAACCTATTAACCGGAGGCCCAGCCCAGAATTGCTGTTTTTTTGCCTATTTCAGTGTTTCGAAGAAAAGGAATATCAAACGGAGTCGAAACGGAACGAAATCAACTGAAGAAGTTATTTTTGGAAGGAAAGCTACCGGATGGACTTGGACCCCACGTCAGGAGCCAAGGGAGGTGCTCACGAGGGTGGGGGGCTCCCCCTAGGGCGCCCCCTGCCTCGTGGGGCCCCCGAAGCTCCACCGACGTACTTCCTGCACCCATATATACTCACGTACCCTAAAACTTCCAGAACAGAAAATAGATCAGGAGTTACGCCGCCAGAAGCCTCCGTAGCCACCGAAAGCCAATCTAGACCCGTTCCGGCACCCTGCCGGAGGGGGCAATCCTTCTCCGGTGTCCATCTTCATCATCCCGGTGCTCTCCATGACGAGGAGGGAGTAGTTCTCCCTCGGGGCTGAGGGTATGTACTAGTAGCTATGTGTTTGATCTGTCTCTCGTGTTCTTGATTTGGCACGATCTTGATGTATCGCGAGCTTTGCTATTATAGTTGGATCTTATGTTTCTCCTCCCCCTCTACTCTCTTGTAATGAATTGAGTTTCCCCTTTGAAGTTATCTTACCGAATTGAGTCTTTAAAGATTTGAGAACACTTGATGTATGTCTTGCCGTGCGTATCTGTGGTGACAATGGGATACCACGTGATTCGCTTGATGTATGTTTTGGTGATCAACTTGCGGGTTCCGCCCATGAACCTATGCATAGGGGTTGGCACACGTTTTCGTTGTGATTCTCTGTAGAACTTTGGGGCACTCTTTGTGGTCCTTTGTGTTGGTTGAATAGATGAATCTGAGATTGTGTGATGCATACCGTATAATCATAACCACGGATACTTGAGGTGACATTGGAGTATCTAGGTGACATTAGGGTTTTGGTTGATTTGTGTCTTAAGGTGTTATTCTAGTACGAACTCTAGGGCTGTTTGTGACACCTATAGGAATAGCTCATCGGATTGATTGGAAAGAATAACTTTGAGGTGGTTTCGTACCCTACCATAATCTCTTCGTTCGTTCTCCGCTATTAGTGACTTTGGAGTGACTCTTTGTTGTATGTTGAGGGATGGTTATGTGATCCAATTATGTTATCATTGTTGAGGGAACTTACGCTAGCGAAAGTATGAACCCTAGGCCTTGTTTCCTATCATTGCAATACCGTTTACGCTCACTTTTATCATTCGTTACCTTGCTGTTTTTATATTTTCAGATTACAAATACATTTATCTACCATCCATATACCACTTGTATCACCATCTCTTCGCCGAACTAGTGCACCTATACAATTTACCATTGTATTGGGTGTGTTGGGGACACAAGAGACTCTTTGTTATTTGGTTGCAGGGTTGCTTGAGAGAGACCATCTTCATCCTACGCCTCCTACGGATTGATAAACCTTAGGACATCCACTTGAGGGAAATTTGCTACTGTCCTACAAACCTCTGCACTTGGAGGCCCAACAACGTCTACAATAAGAAGGCTGTGTAGTAGACATCACTCAGCATCCCTGCGCCTCCCCAACGGACTCCACTGCTGCAAGAGGAGGTTGCATTTGAAGATAATGTTAGCCGGATGCGCAGGAAAGCAACCCTCAATAGTGAATTTGTTCCTAGTTAACCACATAGCCCAGAGTAGTGCCCCTACACAACTCCACATAACCCGTTTAGCATGACCGTGGATCACATCTAGAAGGTGGGTAAGCTCCACAGCCGATCAAGGGTCCCATTGGACACCAGCCGCGGTCCGGACCGCGCTCCATGCAAACCTTGCAAGCGGGTAATTGAAGAACACATCGTTGGCATCCTTTGGAGCCCCACAGAATGCGCACGGGCCGGTGGCCGGTCCGTTGCGTTTGTCCACATTTAAGGAGGTGGGCAGCTTATCACGAAACAATTTCCACAAGAAGAGTTTGATCTTCAGGGGTAGCCGCACTTTCCACAACCCTGCAATCGCGCGATGCGCCGTCCCGCGACACAACTTGCGATATAAGGAAGTAATTGTAAACTTCCCGGAGCTGGTGAGCGCCCAACTCACTGAAGGAAATATGCCCTAGAGGCAATAATAAAGTTATTATTTATTTCCTTATAATCATGATAAATGTTTATTATTCATGCTAGAATTGTATTAACCGGAAACATAATACATGTGTGAATACATAGACAAACAAAGTGTCACTAGTATGCCTCTACTTGACTAGCTCGTTAATCAAAGATGGTTATGTTTCCTAACCATGAACAATGAGTTGTTATTTGATTAAAGGGATCACATCATTGAGAGAATGATCTGATTGACATGACCCATTCCATTAGCTTAGCACCCGATCGTTTAGTATGTTGCTATTGCTTTCTTCATGACTTATACATGTTCCTATTACTATGAGATTATGCAACTCCCGTTTACCGGAGGAACACTTTGGGTACTACCAAACGTCACAACGTAACTGGGTGATTATAAAGGAGTACTACAGGTGTCTCCAAAGGTACATGTTGGGTTGGCGTATTTCGAGATTAGGTTTTGTCACTCCGATTGTCGGAGAGGTATCTCTGGGCCCTCTCGGTAATGCACACCACTTAAGCCTTGCAAGCATTGCAACTAAATGAGTTAGTTGTGGGATGATGTATTACAGAATGAGTAAAGAGACTTTCCGGCAACGAGATTGAACTAGGTATTGGAATACCGACGATCGAATCTCGGGCAAGTAACATACCGATGACAAAGGGAACGGCGTATGTTGTTATGTGGCCTGACCGATAAAGATCTTCGTAGAATATGTAGGAGCCAATATGGGCATCCAGGTCCCGCTATTGGTTATTGACTGGAGACATGTCTCGGTCGTGTCTACATTGTTCTCGAACCCGTAGGGTCCGCACGCTTAAGGTTACAATGACAGTTATATTATGAGTTTATGCATTTTGATGTACCGAAGGTTGTTCGGAGTCCCGGATGTGATCACGGACATGACGAGGAGTCTCGAAATGGTCGAGACATAAAGATTGATATATTGGAAGCCTATGTTTGGATATCGGAAGTGTTCCGGGTGAAATCGGGATTTTACCGGAGTACCGGGAGGTTACCGGAACCCCCCGGAAGCTAAATGGGCCATGATGGGCCTTAGTGGAAAAGAGAAGAGGCAGCCCTACATGGGCCGCGCGCCCCTCCCCTCCATTGGTCCGAATTGGACAAGGAGAGGGGGCCGGCCTCTCTCTCTCTTTTCCCCCCTCCACAAGTCCTATTCCAACTAGGATTGGGGGGGGGGGGAATCCTACTCCCAGAGGGAGTAGGACTCTCCTGGCGCGCCCTATGTGGCCGGCCAGCCTCCCCCCTTTTGGTCCTTTATATACTGAGGCAGAGGCACCCTAGAAGACACAAGTTGATCCACGTGATCTATTCCTTAGCCGTGTGCGGCGCCCCCAGCCACCATAGTCCTCGATAATATTGTAGCGGTGCCTAGGCGAAGCCCTGCAGTAGTAGTACGTCAAGATCGTCACCACGCCGTCGTGCTGACGGAACTCTTCCCCGACACTTTGCTGGATCGGAGTCCGGGGATCGTCATCAAGCTGAACGTGTGCTAGAACTCGGAGGTGCCGTAGTTTCGGTGCTTGATCGGTCGGATCGTGAAGACGTACGACTACATCAACCAAACGCTTCCGTTGTCGATCTACTAGGTATGTAGATCATACTCCCCCTCTCGTTGCTATGCATCACCATGATCTTGCGTGTGCGTAGGAAATTTTTTGAAATTACTACGAAACCCAACAGTGGCATCCGAGCCTAGGTTTTATGTGTTGATGTTATATGCACGAGTAGAACACAAGTGAGTTGTGGGCGATATAAGTCATACTGCCTACCAGCATGTCATACTTTGGTTCGGCGGTATTGTTGGATGAAGCGGCCCAGACCGACATTACGCGTACGCTTACGCGAGACCGGTTCTCCCGACGTGCTTTGCACAAAGGTGGCTTGTGGGTGACAGTTTCTCCAACTTTAGTTGAACCAAGTGTGGCTACGCCGGTCCTTGCGAAGGTTAAAACGGAGTCAAATTGACAAACTATCGTTGTGGTTTTGATGCGTAGGTGAGATTGGTTCTTGCTTAAGCCCGTAGCAGCCACGTAAAACTTGCAACAACAAAGTAGAGGACGTCTAACTTGTTTTTGCAGGGCATGTTGTGATGTGATATGGTCAAGACATGATGCTGAATTTTATTGTATGAGATGATCATGTTTTGTAACCGAGTTATCAGCAACCGGCAGGAGCCATATGGTTGTCGCTTTATTGTATGCAATGCAATCGCGATGTAATGCTTTACTTTATCACTAAACGGTAGCGATAGTCGTGGAAGCACAAGCTTGGCGAGGCGACAGCGATGCTACGATGGAG